>NC_135232.1:956462538-956762538 GCF_051348905.1 Ranitomeya variabilis
AGCTAGAAGACAGAACAATGCAATGTATGCCTGCGAAGTGAAGATTTTGACACCACAGATACACGAAGCGTCTGACAGAGATAACAGATTGTATAATTTTTTAAGGTTTTTCTGTAATTTTTGAAAACACTAAATACTGAGTAGACCAAGGCTAGCAGACAGAACAATGCAACGTATGCCTGCGAAGCAAAGATTTTGACACCACAGATACACCAGGCATCTGACGGAGATAAAAGACGGTATAAAAATTTTTAAATGTGTTTTGGTAATTTTTGAAAACACTAAATACTGAGTAGACCAAGGCTAGCAGACAGAACAATGCAATGTATGCCTTTGAAGCGAAGATTTTGACACCACAGATACACCAGGCATCTGACAGAGATAACAGACTGTATAATTTTTTAAAGGTTTTTCTGTAATTTTTGAAAACACTAAATCCTGAGTAGACCAAGGCTATCAGACAGAACAATGCAATGCATGCCTGCGAAGCGAAGATTTTGACACCACAGATACACCAGACATCTGACAGAGATCACAGACTGTATACATTTTTTAAGGCTTTTTGTAATTTTTGAAAACACAAAATACTGAGTAGACCAAGGCTAGCAGACACAACAGTGCAACGTATGCCTGCGAAGCAAAGATTTTGACACCACAGATACACCAGGCGTTTGACAGAGATAACAGACTATATAATTTTTTAAGGTTTTTCTGTGATTTTTGAAAACACTAAATACTGAGTAGACCAAAGCTAGCAGACAGAACAATGCAATGTATGCCTGCGAAGCGAAGATTTTGACACCACAGATACACCAGGTGTCTGACAGAGATCACAGACTGTATACATTTTTTAAAGCTTTTTGTCATTTTTGAAAACACTAAATACTGAGTAGACCAAAGCTAGAAGACAGAACAATGCAATGTATGCCTGCGAAGTGAAGATTTTGACACCACAGATACACCAAGCATCTGACAGAGATAACAGATTGTATAATTTTTTAAGGTTTTTCTGTAATTTTTGAAAACACTAAATACTGAGTAGACCAAGGCTAGCAGACAGAACAATGCAACGTATGCCTGCGAAGCAAAGATTTTGACACCACAGATACACCAGGCGTCTAACGGAGATAACAGACTGTATCAATTTTTTTTAAATGTTTTGGTAATTTTTGAAAACACTAAATACTGAGTAGACCAAGGCTAGCAGACAGAACAATTCAATGTATGCCTGCGATGTGAAGATTTTGACAACACAGATACACGAGGCGTCTGACGGAGATAACAGACTGTATCAATTTTTGTAAAAGCTTTTTTGTAATTTGTGAAAACACTAAATACTGAGTAGACCAAGGCTAGCAGACAGAACAATGCAATGTATGCCTGCGAAGTGAAGATTTTGACACCACAGATACACCAGGCATCTGACGGAGATAACAGACTGTATACATTCTTTTTATGTTTTTTGGTAATTTTTGAAAACACTAAATACTGAGTAAACCAAGGCTAGCAGACAGTACAATGCAATGTTTGCCTGCGAAGCGAAGATTTTGACACCACAGATACACAAGGTGTCTGAAGGAGATAACAGACTATAATTTTTTTAAAGTTTTTCTGTAATTCATGAAAACACTAAATATTAAGTAGACCAAGGCTAGCAGACAGAACAATGCAATGTATGCCTGCAAAACGAAGTTTTTGACACCACAGATACACCAGGCATCTGATGGAGATAACAGACTGTATACATTTTTTTAAAACACTAAATACTGAGTAGACCAATGCTAGCAGACAGCACAATGCAATGTTTGCCTACGAAGCGAAGATTTTGACACCACAGATACACAAGGTGTCTGACGGAGATAACAGACTGTATAATTTTTTTAAATTCTTAGATTTGCATGCTCTTGTATTGCAATGACCTGGCTGTAGTCTGCTGCATGACAAAGCAAAT
Organism: Ranitomeya variabilis; assembly: GCF_051348905.1. Lineage (NCBI taxonomy): Eukaryota > Metazoa > Chordata > Amphibia > Anura > Dendrobatidae > Ranitomeya > Ranitomeya variabilis. The sequence continues at coordinate 956,464,490 of NC_135232.1, forward strand.
AAATGTAGAAAAAAGGGGGCTATGGAGTGGTTTGTAATAAAATGAGCAGATATAAGCTGCAAAAAATAAAAATTGCCACGGATAACTGCAGCTAGGTATATATAAAATAAACAGCAGCAGACAGTAATTGAGCTTTTTGAGGTATGCAGTGAGAGCTATGTACTCACATACAGTGCTTGCAGGCCTTGCACTGATTTGTAAATGTGCACAGAGACTCCCCTGCCTACTTAGCGCTGCAATCTATGTACCCCCAAATTAGCCCTAAAAAGGACTGTTATTTTATCTGGATTTGTGGACTGAACACTAGCAGACCCACACTAACAATTAAAAGAACGATTCTGACCCTATCTCAGCAGTAGCTCTCCCTACACTGAGTCCGGAATAGACTTAGGCTACTTTCACACTAGCGTTTTTTGGCGGACGTCGCAATGCGTCATTTAGGAGAAAAAACGCATCCTGCAAAGTTGTCTGCAGGATGCCTTTTTTCCCCATAGACTTATATTACCGACGCATTGCGACGTATCGCCACACATCGCAACCGTCGTGCGACGGGTGCGTCGTGTTTTGGTGCACCGCCGCCACAAAAAAAGTTACATGTAACTTTTTTTGTGCGTCTAGTCTGCCATTTTTGACTGCACATGCGCGGCCGAAACTCCGCCCCCTCCTCCCCGGACCTTACAATGGGGCAGCGGAAGTGTCGTAAGACTGTTTCCGCTGCCCCCGTTGTGCTTTTCTTTCACAGCATGCATCGGTACGTCGGCCCGACGCACTGCGACGGGCCTGTACCGATGCTAGTGTGAAAGCAGCCTTATAGACCCGATAACGCTGCCAGCCAATCACTGTAATACCACAACAAAAATGGCTGCGGCATTACAGTACATGGCACACAATCCCTGCATGGTCTCTGGCGCTCTAAAGAGTGCCAAAATTGCAGGGAGGAGACCCAAGCACCCGCCGAATAATCCCGGAAATACTCGGTGCTCGCTGAGTACCAAGTAGTGGCGAGCACGTTTGCTCATCGCTAGCTATGAACAATGAAAAATAAATTCAAAAGCATTTTCCACAAACATAAACTTCTGCATGGCATAGCTTCTTCTAATGTGAGGTTCTTAGGATCAGACTATGAGAAATCTGTTCCTTTTGCCATCATGTAGTTAAAAATAAGAACCACTTTGGATCACGCAGATAGTTGAGAAACTACAGGGTGTCATTCATACAGCACAGTCTTGTGGTATTAGTTTTATGGTATAATGAATTATTTTACTATCTGTAAATCTTTTAGATATGACCAGCTGTAAATTATGTCCATATTTCTCAGAGCTTGTAAAGTAATATAAGCTTGAAGTCTCAAATGTAATAAGATTTAGGACTTCTCAATGCAGTTCATATTATATGGTTAAAATAGGATTAGCCTGGTCTGTGTGCTTTAAAGGGAAACTGTCATTGGGATTCTATACCTCAAACTGTAGGGAAAGGTGCTGTAATGCTGAATAAATCCTTACCTTGTTTGTTGAATCCTTTTTACTATTTTGGAGAAATCTAGAACTGGAATCTTATGCTGGGTCTTGCTAAACGCTGTGTGAGCCAACTACGCTGATGATCCTTGTGGTCAATACCCGGTGACTGTGAACAGCAGGAACTTTACTGCTATTCATGGACTCCGGAGCTGGATTCGGGAAACAATGGACTATGTCAGAGCTGCGTGGGAACATTTTTGCTAACAAATTGGTGAACGAGTTTATTTCTCTATTGTTATGTTTTTCAGGTATCAGTTTTTGTACTGCATTGGATTCGGTGGACTACGTCGGAGTTGCATGTTTTCCAATAAATTGGTGAACCAGGGAATGTGTCGGGCAGTCTTTGTTCAAATAAAGTATATAGCGAAACAAAAAGGGGAAGGGATGACTTTGGAGGACTATATTTACATACAGCTCTGGCAAAAATTAAGAGACCACTGCAAAATGTTCAGTTTGTCTGATTATTCTCTTTATAGGTATAATTTTGAGTAAAATTAAATTTTTTAATTTATTCTATAAACTTCTGACAACATGTCTCCGAATTTCCAAGCAATAAATTTTGTATTTTTTTTCTGACAAAGAAAAATGCTCAAAATAAAAAAAAAGTGCTTTCAGACCTCAAATAATACAAAGAAAACAAGTTGATAATCATTTAGAAACAACAATGCTAATATTTTAACTCAGGAAGAGTTCAGAAATCAATATTTTGTGGAATAACCATGATTTTTAATCACAGCTTTCATGCGTCTTGGCATGCTTTCCAGCAGTCTTTCACACTGCTTCTGGCACAAAAATGTAAGCAGTTCTTCTATGTTTTATGGCTTGTGACTATCCATCATCCTCTTGATTACATTCCATTCAATGGGGTTCAGGTCTTGAGATGGGGCTGCCCATGACAGGGTTTTGATGTGGTGGTCTCTTAATTTTTGCCAGAGCTGTATGTGAACAAAAAGGGCAGAACCAGGTAGTGATGACACCCCGGGGTGTCATCATATGAAAATATAGGTAACGATCCTTACAACCAATTTACATTAGGCAGATTAGAGACATTATTTTCTCACCCGGTTTGCATTTTAAACAAAGTAATAAAAGCTAAGTATGGCTTGTTATAGAGGGATTTAAGCATGGGGTTCTCCCTGTACTATGCAACTAAAGTATGTTTTTGTGTAAGTTTGTTTTTATTTTTGATTACTGGGTCAGTAATGCGGGTGTCTGATAGACACCTCTACATTACTAACCCCAGGGCTTGATGCCAGCTGTGATTTTTGACAAATCACAGCTGACATCAACCCCAATATTATTACCTTGATAGCCAATGCACCATGGCAATTGGAAAGAGCCGAGCAAAGCACCAGAATTGGCATATCTAATGGGTAGTGGTTGCGGGCTAGTTTTCTTAGGCTGGGAAGTGCCCAATAAACGTGGACCCTCCCAGCCTGATAATATGATCCTGCAACTGTCTGCTTTACCTTTGCTTGTTATAAAAAATAAGGGAGACCCCACGTAATTTTTTTCATTTATTTATTAGCTTAATAAAAGTACAGTACACTGCACACAATGCACTAATTATATATCTCACTGATATCTATCTAGCTATTTATTTACTCCATATCTAGCCATCTACCTCATATCTATCTATCTAGATCTTGGCACATCTTTCACACCTGTTATTTCTAGTCTGCATTCTAGTTCAGTACGTGTTACACAAATGGTGCACATGGATGGCATACGGAAAACACATATACACACGGACTGTACATGGATGACAAACGGATGACACACATGTACACACAGACACCGATAACACCAGTACTCTGTTTTCCAGTAACGGAAATATCAGAACGTGTGAAGGAGGTCTTAGGGCAATGGGTAAAAAAGGATACGGAGAACATGGATGTACAAAGCACATTATTTTTAAAACATGTATTTATTTAGCAAAAGTTGAAAAATGGAAAAATCTCTATACATTTTATTTTGCTGTAATCATAATGACTCTCAGAATAAAGGTAACATGTAATTTATGCAAAATTAAAAATTTCTATTTTGGTTCAATTTCCACCAGAAAGATTTACTAAAAATCAATAGGTTATATAAGTACTCCAATAGAGTGACATTGATAAATACATGTCCTGCAAAAACAAGCCCTCATAAGCCTACATCAGTATGGTTAGAATAGTACCATAAAAAAATAAATGCATAAAAAATGCTGTGTCCATAATGCCCAAAACAGACCGGTTCTTAAGGGGTTAAGTGAGTAATGTTGCAGTGATAACCAAACTAGTAGCAGATCTTGCTGCATATTTTGCTTTTGTTTTAAATTTCAGTTATACCAGAGTGAAGAAAAGCAAAAATCTCAGCAAATATACTTTCATGGTACATAATTATTAGCATTTGAGTTGAAATGCTCTTTAAACAGAGATCAAATACTTCCAGCTTGACATTTCACAGAAAGATGTGTACACCTAATGGACCCATCATATAATCCCTGGATACATTCTGCCAAAGGAGCAAAATATTAATCTTTGTAACTAAATCATATAAGATTGGGCTCACACAAGTGTTTTCCTCCTCCATCTTTACAGCTCATCTATACTGAACAACTGATGCATAATTTCAGTGTTTATCACTTCTTCAATCTGTTTTTAAGACCAAATGTTTGTGTTCTGCATAATATAACCCTTTTCTTTTTAGCACATTAAAGCAACATAAATTTAGTGAGGGTCAAGCCATATAGTGAGTTAGGTTAAAAAATGTGTTAAAAATAGACGTTTTCATCACAAAAACACAAAATCTGTCCAGTGCCTCCAAAGAGAATAAGGCAAGTGTGAACAGAAGCAAGCTGCCTATGACTGCATTATACACAAATAAAATAATATAGTAGCTCACCGCAAGTGGTACGATGTATGCAAACATTGAATATATGAAACTTGAACTGCATTACTGCTATATAGAATGTTCTTGTAAAAATGAAGGTGCTTAGAGCATGAATTGGCCAATGCATGAGAGCTCACCAGCTGCAACAAGGCAAACCTTTCTTTGAAGGGACCCTAACCTAATATCATGCCTCTCCCCTAATATCATGCCTACAATTTTAAAGGGCAGGTAGCATCCAGCACTAATTAAAAATAACCCTAGTGTCATGATTCCACCACTCAAGGTGTCCTAGGGACAATTTTAAAGGGCAAGTAGCATCCAGCACTAATTAAAAATAACCTTAGTGTCATAATTCCACCACTCAAGGTGTCCTGAGGATGACAACATGTCTCCGAATTTCCAAGCAATAAATTTTGTAATTTTTTTGTGAAAAGGAAAAATGCTCAAAATAAAAAAAAACTCCAGTGCTTTCAGACCTCAAATAATGCAAAGAAAACAAGTTCATAATCATTTAGAAACAACAATACTAATACTTTAACTCAGGAAGCATTCAGAAATCAATATTTTGTGGAATAACCATGATTTTTAATCACAGCTTTCATGCGTCTTGGCATGCTTTCCAGCAGTCTTTCTCACTGCTTCTGGCGCAAAAATTTAGGCAGTTCTTCTTCGTTTGATGGCTTGTGACTATCCATCATCCTCTTGATTACATTCCAGAGGTTTTCAATGGGGTTCAGGTCTGGAGATTGGGCTGCCCATGACAGGGTTTTGATGTGGTGGTCTCTTAAGTTTTGCCAGAGCTGTATATATAAAGTTTTTATTGGCACAAACTGAACCATAAGTTTAACCCCTTCACCCCAAAGCCTGGTTTCAACTTCCTGACCAGGCCATTTTTTTCAATTCTGACCACTGTCACTTTATGAGGTCATAACTCTGAAACGCCTCAACGGATCCTTGTGATTTCGAGAATGTTCGCTCATGACATATTGTACTTTATGACAGTAGTAAAATTTCTTCGATATGACTTACGTTTATTTGTGAAACAAAAGGAAATTTGGTGAAAATTTAGAAAATTTTGCAATTTTTTCAAACTTTTTGTTTTTATGCCCTTAAATTAGAGAGTCATATCACACAAAATAGTTAATGAATAGCATTTCCCACATGTCTACTTTATATCAGCACAATTTTGGAAACATCTTTTGTTTTGTTAGGAAGTTATAAGGGTTAAAAGTTGACCAGCGATTTCTCATTTTTACAACAAAATTTGCAAAACCATTTTTTAGGGACCACCTCACACTTGAAGTGACTTTGAGGGGCCTATATGATAGCAAATGCCCACAAGTGACATCATTCTAAAAACTGCACCCTTCAAGGTACTCAAAACCACATTCAAGAAGTTTATTAACCCTTCAGGTGCTTCACAGGAATTTTTGAAATGTTTAACAAAAAATGAACATATAACTTTTTTCACAAAAAAAATTACTTCAGATCTAATTTGTTTTATTTTACTAAGGGTAGCAGGAGAAATTGGACCCCAAAACTTGTTGTACAATTTGTCCTCAGTATGCTGATACCCCATATATGCAGGTAAACCACTGTTTGGACACATGGCAGAGCTCGGAAGGGAAGAAGCGCAGTTTGACTTTTCAGTGCAAAATTGGCTGGAATTGAGATCGGACTCCATATTGCTTTTGGAGAGCCCCTGATGTGCCTAAACAGTGGAAACCCCCCACAAGTGACACCATTTTGGAAAGTAGACCCCTAATGAACTTATCTAGATGTGTGATGAGCACTTTGAACCCCCAAGTGCTTCACAGAAGTTTTATAATGTAGAGCCGTAAAAATAAAAAATCATATTTTTTTCACAAAAATGATCTTTTCGTCCCCAATTTTTTATTTTCCCAAGGGTAACAGGAGAAAATTAACCCCAAAAGTTGTTGTGCAATTTGTCCTGAGTATGCTGATATTCCATATGTGGGATCAACCAAAGTTTGGGAACATGTTAGAGCTAAGAACGGAAGGAGCGCCGTTTGACTTTTCAATGCAAAATTGGCTGGAATTGAGATCAGACGCCATGTCACGTTTGGAGAGCCCCTGATGTGTCTAAACAGTGGAAATCCCCCAAATTCTAACTCCAACCCTAACGCCAACACACCCGTAACCCTAATCCCAACCCTAACCACAAACCTAACCCCAGCACACCCCTAAGCCTAATCCCAACCTTAACCCTAACCACAAACCTAACCCTAACACACCCCTAATCCCAACCCTAACCCTAATCCCAATCCTAACCCTAATTCATTTTTTTTATTTTATTATTTTCCCTTAACTAAGGGGGTGATAAAGGGGGGGTTGATTTACTATTTATAGCGGGTTTTTATGTTTGACAGCTGTCACACACTAAAAGACGCTTTTTATTGCAAAAAATAGTTTTTGCATTACCACATTTTGAAAGCTATAATTTATCCATATTTTGGCCCACACAGTCATGTGAGGTCTTATTTTTTCTGGGACAAGTTGATGTTTTTATTGGTACCATTTTCAGGCACATGACATTTTTTGATCGCTTTTTATTCCGATTTTTGGGAGGCAGAATGAACAAAAACCAGCAATTCAGGAATTTCTTTTGGTGGGGCGTTTATACCGTTCCATGTGTGATAAAATTGATAAAGCAGCTTTATTTTTCGGGTCAGTACGATGACAGTGATACCTCATTTATGTAATTTTTTTATGTTTTGGCGCTTTTATACAATAAAAACTATTTTATAGAAAAAAATCATTATTTTTACATTGCTTTATTCTGAGAGCTATAACTTTTCTGTTTTTCTGCTTATGGAGCTGTATAGCAGCTTGTTTTTTGTGGGACAAGATGACGTTTTCAGCGGTACCATTTTTATTTGCATCCATCTTTTAGATCGCATTTTATTGCACTTTTTGTTCGGCAGTATGATGATAAAGCATTGTTTTTTGCCTAATTTTTTATTTTTTTACGGTGTTCACTGAAGGGGATAACTAGATGGACAGTTTTATAGAGCAGGTCGTTACGGATGCGGCGATACCAAATATGTGTACCTTTATTGGGTTTTTTTATTTGCATAAATAAATGGATATATTGGAAAAATATTTTTTTCTCTTTATTTGGGGATTTGTGGGCATTGCTGTGGGGTGTCAGCTGTCACATACAGCTGACACCCGCACACGATTGCCGCGGTGCTCACCATGAGTCTGCGCGATTGTGCTGCCGTACTGGTACTGCTTAGTCATAAATGACATGAAGATACACTTTAGCATGGTGGTCTCTTAATTTTTGCCAGAGCTGTATATAAACCTCCTGGACGTCACTGTCAGAGTTCCTCACTAACATAGTAGGATATGCTGCCACCAGTTCCTCGTTCGATATACATGCCCCATCCAACAATAGGCTTATATTGGGTCAGAAACCAACCCTCGGGTAGCGTATAATATAACCAACTGAGCGTGCTTACGTGGGGATTCGTGAATCAAGATAAAAGAGTAGCCCAAGACTAATTTTATATTTAATCGCCGAAATTTGCACTAGAAATACACAGAAATATATTTACAAAAGCAGATATACAGGTATACAGTCAAGAGTGTAGTACAAGGGTAGGGTACAGATAGGTTACAATTACCGTGTTATGTAGCATGTGACCACAGGGAGGTGCTGATGGATCACATGTCCAAATCTTAGTTACGTGATTCCCTGGCCGCGTCAGGTAACGGGCCTTCTGCCGGTTGAAAAACTCAGTCCAAAATGAGGAGCTGCCCATTATCCCCTAGGCTGCTCCCTCCCACACGCTGCGCCCACTCCTGGGCTGGGCCGCCTCCCTCCTCCCATATCTGAGAACATGATTTTGCAGGCAGAACTCTGGATGACCCATAACTTTTCACCCGAAGGTCCAAATAAGACAGCAGCAGCGCTCCTTGGTTCTGCTGGATTTTATCTGTGCAGGGAGACCACATACGGCTACTGTATTTAGTTCCTGGTAGCTATGCTTTGTAAATCAATAACGCAGAATGCTATGGGTAGCAGCATGGTATGGGCTCATGGGGAAAGGGATGTAGATTCCGATTATGTGCTCGTCTAGGCTCAAAGATATTGCAATCTGTTATTATAGGTATTTTTTCAGAATCAATATCTCAGAGCCTTGCTGGGATCTGTGGTGCCGCGAAGTCTGCATGTGGCTTGAGTCAGACAAAGGAATCCAGTTTGGCTGGTCCTGCACACGAACTCACACCCCTGTGATAATTGCTGGGGAGACAGGGTCTATGCTTTTTGGCCCCCCTGGAGAGACCTTCAAAGGCCTTGTTGCTTGGGTTAATTAAAGAAAAAAATTGATTCGCTCTCTTCAACGAAGTGCCTTCGCTGGATAATGAGGTCCCATTGACTGAGGTATATTTCATTTCCCTTTATGGCCTGGGGGTATGCAAGGGTGGGGACTGAGTTTGGAGTAAGTATTTGGGGCCAAACTGTATCTGATAGAGAATTCCATCAGATAGGAAAATGACATCAATTAGATATCATTTTCCCATATATCACAAGCACTAAATAGGTTAAGTTTGTCAAGTGAAGACAGAAAGTATAGATATATGTTAAATGTATGGATTCAAATAACTAAAACTTGGCATGTGTATATGTATTCCCACCTTTTGCTATGAAGTCCCTCAAAATTTCCGGTGCAAGCAATTGCCTTCATAAGTCACATGTATGTTGATGTGCAAGGCCGGATTAGAGGTGTTGTGATGAACGAGTTTGGAGAATCAATACAGTACACACACTTGTATTGTCCAGCATTAGATTCCAATTCAATTAAATGTGGGTGGGGTTTATATACACACCTGGCATAAAGGGCTTTACACCAACAAGCAAGCAACTGTTTTTTGGCATTCAGAGATAGCTATGTATAAGTGTCTGGTTCAATCCAGAATTTCAGGGACTTGGAATATGTAGGGAGGAGGTTCCTGTGTAAAAGTGCTGCGTGATAGATTTAGAGCATAAAATGGTAACTAGAAGACAAAATGGATCCTGATTTCCCACGCATGCTTAGTAAAAGGTCCACCTGTGTGCAATCTAAGTATCACATGGTCTGTCAGTATATACACACCTTTTCTGAAAGGCTTTAGGAAGATGGATCAGAATAGTGGTCTCTTGCGTGTCTGGGCCAGAACTGTCTGGACTGTCACCATTGTTGCCGTGGAAAGGACTTTCTGACCTGAGTAGACCTTTGCACCTGACTGCTGGGGGCGGGTGTGATATAAATGGGACTGTGCGCGCGGGAATGGCGCTTTTGGCAGGGACCCAGCATGCGCTACAGGAGAACGTTGATTCCCTCTCCGCTGACCGATGCCAATTGAGAGCACTGCAGCGCTCCATCCCCCGCACATACAGACTGTGCCTCCCAAGAGACCAACTCCCCGTTTCCCTCCGACCTTAACAGCACTAACCAGTCAGTACAACTGACATCTTCTGTCCCTCTTGGTAGCACTGATCCGGCGTTGCACACGGTTCATATTGGTGAGACTGCAGCTTCCATTCCGGGACTTTGTTCACCTTTAGCCATGCAGCAGTCCTTTTACCGTTCAGCACCTTGTTCCAGGATCACAAGACCCCATGAAAGAAGATTAGGATACTTCTTTGCCATACAGAGACAGTGTTACACTTTTCTTCAGGACTGGCTCAGAGACGTCATGCACCACCTTCGGTGCCATCGTGGGATTTTCCAGCCACCATCGTCCAGGAACCAGAGACTGATAAGTTATTTCATGCGTTGCAGATACTTTATTGCTAAATACACATTTTGGGCCTGTATGTTTACACCCCCTTACTCCCTGCGTGGAGTATTTACTGTTGAGACATTTATATACATAAAACCTGTTAACTCTTGCTCTGCCTCCTGCTCGTCACTGCATCCTGCATTCCTGCTAGTACCTTACAAGTCCACAGAGGCTGCTACACCATTAAAGGGGATATCCGGAGCTTTAAAAAAAGGACATGTAGTTGCTAACAGAGGCAACTACCTGTCTGTTGTACCTGGCGTTGGTCATTGACCATTCCTGACAGAGATTCAGCTGTTCCATGTCAGCAGAGCAGTTTATCTTCCTGTTGATAGGGCAGAACTACTGGCATCATGCTGAATGACAGCCGGTTTCCCAAATTAGGCAGCCGAGAGCCAGCTGTCAATCAGCATGACAAGAGTAGTCCCACCCTGTCAACAGGAAGACAAACTACTGCTCTGTTCACGTGATGTCAGCGGAAGTCTGTGACCGCTCTGGGCTGGTGGAGAATGGTGTGAAACACAACCGGCAGGTAGGTAGCAACTACTTGCCTGTTAGTGCTTAGGCACACTTTTTTTAAACTGAATATCCCATTTAAGCCAGAGACCACTAACCAAACAACACCATGAAGACCAAGGAGATCTCCAAACAAGTCAGGGACAAAATTGTTGAGACGTGCAAGTCAGGGTTGGGTCATAAAAAATATCCCAATCTCTGATAATCCACCTGAGCACCATCAAATCTATTATCATCAAATGGAAAGAACATATTACCACAACACACCTGCCAAGAGAGGGTGGTCCACTAAAACTCTCAGCCAGGGCGAGGAGGGCTTTATTCAGAGAGGCGCTACAAAGTACTGACTTTAGGGTGGTGAATAGTTATGCACACTTAAGTTTTCAGTTATTTGTTGTTTGCTTCACAATAAAAAGAAAACCAAATGTTCACAGTTGCAGTTACATTGTTTACATGAACTGATGCAAACCCTAAAAAAACCTGTGAAATTCCAGGTTGTGAGGTAGCAAAACACGGAAAATGCCAAGGGTGTGAATACTTTTGCAATCTACTGTAGATTCCTCCCTTGCCAGTCCACACTATTCATATGTGCCTGCAGGGTATTCTGCTATGGTTTTAAGTGATTTAAATATATGTGGCATAAATATACTTTGTACTTTCACTTGTAATAAACATGAATTTTGTTATTACACTACTGTTCAAAAGTTTAGGGTCACTTAGAAATTTCCTTATTTTTGAAAGAAAAGCACAGTTTTTTCCAATGAAGCTAACATTGAATGATTCAGAAATATACTCTATACATTGTTAATGTGGTAAATGACTTTTAGGTGCAAACGTCTGGTTTGCAATGCAATATCTTCATAGGTGTATAGAGGCCCATTTCCAACAATCATCACTCCAGTGTTCTTATGGTACTTTGTGTTTGCTAACTGTGTAAGAAGGCTAATGGATGGTTAGAATATCCTTGAAAACCCTTCTGTATGTATGTTAGCACAGCTGAAAACAGTTTGGCTGATTAGAGAACCTATAAACCTGACCTTCCTTTGAGCTAGTTGAGAATCTGGAGTATTACATTGGTTGGTTCCATTAAACTCTCAAAATGGCCATAAGAAAAGAACTTTCATGTGAAACTCGACAGTCTACTCTTGTTCTTAGAAATGAATGCTATTTCATGCGAGAAATTGCCAAGAAACTGAAGATTTCCTACAACGGTGTGTACTAGTCCCTTCAGAGGAGAGCACAAACAGGCTCTAACCAGAATAGAAAAGAGAAGTGGGAGTCTGTAGTTTGAGAAATCAATGCCTCACAGGTTCTCAACTGACAGCTTCATTAAATAGTACATGCAAAACGCTAGTGTCAATGTCTACAGTGAAAAGGTGACTCCGGGATGCTGGCCTTCAGAGTGACAAAGAAAAAGCCATATCTGAGACTGGTTAATAAAAGGAAAAGATTAATATGGGCAAAAGAGCAAAGATATTGGACAGAGGAAAATTGGAAAAAAGTGTTATGGACAGACAAATCCAAGTTTGAGGTGTTTGGATCACACAGAAGAACATTTGTGAGACGCAGAACAACTGAAAAGATGCTGGAAGAGTGCCTGATGCCATTTATCAAGCATGCTGGAGGTAATGTGATGGTCTGGGGTTGCTTTGGTGCTGATAAAGTGGGAGATTTGTAAAAGGTAAAAGGGACATTGAGTAAGGAAGGCTATCACTCCATTTTGCAATGCCATGCCATACCCTGTGGACAGCGCTTGATTGGAGCCAATTTCATCCTACAACAGGACAATGACCCAAAGCACACCTCCAAATTATGCAAGAACTATTTAGGGAAGAAACAGGCAGCTGGTATTCTATCTGTAATGGAGTGGCCAGAACAGTCACCAAATCTCAACCCCATTGAGCTGTTGTGGGAGCAGCTTGACCGTATGGTACACAAAAAGTGCCCATCAAGCCAAACCAACCTGTGGGAGGAGCTTCTGGAAGCATGGGGTGAAATTTCTCCAGATTACCTCAGCAAATTAACTGCTAGAATGCCAAAGGTCTGCAATGCTGTAATTGCTGCAAAGGGAGCAATCTTTGACGAAAGCAAAGGTTTTTAGGAGAAAATTATTTCAAATAAAAATCTTTTTTCAAACTTTATCAATGTCTGGACTAGTTTTTCAATTCATTTGGCAACTCATTTGATTAATAAAAGTATGAATTTTCATGGAAAACACAAAATTGTCTGGGTGACCCTAAACTTTTGAATGGTAGTGTATATTGATGTGCACACATTTTTTCGTATTGCTTGTCTTCCCCTTTGGAATAACCCCTTAACGACCCAGGAATTTGTAATTTTTTGCACTGTCCTCCCCTTGTTTTAAAAGTCATACCTTTTTTATTTGTACAGCAACATAATCATACGTGGGCTTGCTTTTTTGTGAAACAGGTTGTAGTTTTCAATTATACCATTCATTTTACCCAATAATCTACTGAAAAGTAGGGGGAAAAAATACAAGTGTAATGAAATTGACCTGGCAACATGATTCTTCAGGTCAGTATGATCATGGAGATACCAAACTTGTCCAGTTTTTTATTTTAAGGCCGGAGTCACACTAGAGCGTAATATGGACGCGTGCTATGTGATAAAAAATTGCATAGCACTCGGACCAGTATTCCTCTATGGGGCAGCTCACATAACCGTATTTTTCCTCGGACGTTTTCAGTGTGCAAGTGAAATAGCAGCATGCTGCGATTGTCACCAACACTCGGCCGAGTCTCTGCTCACTTGTACCCTTATAAGCGTATGGGTGCGAGTGGGACAACGCACATCACTCAGATATCATCCAAGTGATGTGCGTTATACGCTGACCCCAGCAATGGAGAAAGATGGAGATATTCATTTCTCCGCCTCCTCCACAGCTGTGCTCCGATCCGCTCTGTGCCAGAGGCTCGGAGCACAGACGAATGACATTTGGCTCCTGCTGACAGCAGAGCAGGAGCTGAGTGTCATTAGCATATATGCTAGTGTGACCCCGGCCTAATGGTGAAAAACATTTCTGAAAATTGTAAAATAAAAATTAAAAAAATGTTTTTGTTTGTGATTACATTTTGGCAGGGGTCACACTTAGCGTAGGGAAATACAGTCCGTTTTTTACAGGCGTAATACGCAGAAAAGTTCCTGAACAGTGATCCATATTCAAAGCGAGGATGCAATTTTTTCTCTAAAAATTATCCGTGTGTCATCCATATGGCATCCGTAGGGCATTCGTACAGCGAGATTTTCTCGCTGGCTTACAAAATGGTCATAAAATGTATCCATGCGCTCAAATATTCGTGAAAACATATATACAGTCTATATACACTCACCGGCCACTTTATTAGGTACACCATGCTAGTAACGGGTTGGACCCCCTTTTGCCTTCAGAACTGCCTCAATTCTTCGTGGCATAGATTCAACAAGGTGCTGGAAGCATTCCTCAGAGATTTTGGTCCATATTGACATGATGGCATCACACAGTTGCCGCAGATTTGTCGGCTGCACATCCCAAAGATGCTCCATACAAGGCAGGATGGATCCATGCTTTCATGTTGTTTACGCCAAATTCTGACCCTACCATCCGAATGTCGCAGCAGAAATCGAGACTCATCAGACCAAGCAACGTTTTTCCAATCTTCTACTGTCCAATTTCGATGAGCTTGTACAAATTGTAGCCTCAGTTTCCTGTTCTTAGCTGAAAGGAGTGGTACCCGGTGTGGTCTTCTGCTGCTGTAGCCCATCTGTCTCAAAGTTCGACGCACTGTGCGTTCAGAGATGCTCTTAGGCCTACCTTGGTTGTAACGGGTGGCGATTTGAGTCACTGTTGCCTTTCTATCAGCTCGAACCAGTCTGCCCATTCTCCTCTGACCTCTGGCATCAACAAGGCATTTCTGCCCACAGAACTGCCGCTCACTGGATTTTTTTTCTTTTTCGGACCATTCTCTGTAAACCCTAGAGATGGTTGTGCGTGAAAATCCCAGTAGATCAGCAGTTTCTGAAATACTCAGACCAGCCCTTCTGGCACCAACAACCATGCCACGTTCAAAGGCACTCAAATCACCTTTCTTCCCCATACTAATGCTCGGTTTGAACTGCAGGAGATTGTCTTGACCATGTCTACATGCCTAAATGCACTGAGTTGCCGCCATGTGATTGGCTGATTAGAAATTAAGTGTTAACAAGAAGTTGGACAGGTGTACCTAATAAAGTGGCCGGTGAGTGTATATATATATATGTATATATATGTCAGTGAGACACATATACATATATATATTTATATTTCATACAGCGCTAGATAGCTTAAAAGCCTTTAATTCAATTGCCGGCTTTTGCTATCTCCTTATCAAACCCGACAGGATATGAGACATGGTTTACATACAGTAAACCATTTCATAGCCCTTATTTTTTTACATATTCCTAACTACTAATGTTAGAAGTGTCTGTGTGCAAAATTTGGTGGCTCTAGCTGTTAAAATAAAGGGTTAAATCATGGAAAAAACTGGCGTGGGCTAGAACGAGAAAGCCGGTGACTGAGGGCAGATATTAATAGCCTAGAGAGGGGCCATGGTTATTGCCCCCCCTGGCTAAAAACATCTGCCCCCAGCCACCCCAGAAAAGGCACATCGGTAAGATGTGTCTATTCTGGCACTTAGCCTCTCTCTTCCCACTCCCCTGTGGCGGTGGGATATGGGGTGATAAAGGGTTAATGTCACCTTGCTAATGTAAGGTGACATTAAGCCTGGTTAATAATGGAGAGATGTCAATAAGACACCAATCCATTATTAATCCAATAATAATAAAGGGTTAATAACACACACACACATTATAAATAAAGTATTTTAATGAAATAAATACACACGTGGGGTTTTAAAATCTTTATTGTATGCTTAATCCATGTGAAGACCCTCGTTCTGTAAAAAAAACTAAAATAAAAAAACAACAATATGCGCCTTTTCTGGGGTGGCTGGGGGGCAATAACCATGGTCCCTCTCTAGGCTATTAATATCTGCCCTCAGTCACTGGCTTTCCCACTGTAGCAGAGAATATTGCGCGGGAGCCTATGCCAGGTTTTCCCGTGATTTAACCCTTTATTTTAACCCTTTCACGACATGCGCCGTACTATTACTGTGCATGTCGTGTCTCCCCCTTTGATGTGGGCTCCGGCGCTGAGCCCACATCAAAGTCGCGACATGTCAGCTGTTTTGTACAGCTGACATGTGCGCGCAATAGCGGCGGGTGAAATCGCTTTTCACCCGCCGCTATTAACCTGTTAAATGCCGCTGTCAAACGCTGACAGCGGCATTTAATTACCGTTTCCGGCCGTGCGGCCGGAAATGAGCGAATCGCTGACCCCTGTCACATGATCGGGGGTCAGCGATGTGTCAGGACAGTAACCATAGAGGTCCTTGAGACCTCTATGGTTACTGATGCCGGCCTGCTGTGAGCGCCCCCCTGTGGTCGGCGCTCACAGCACACCTGCAATTCAGCTACATAGCAGCGATTTCATGATCGCTGCTATGTAGCTGAGCCAATCGAGTTGTGCCAGCTTCTAGCCTCCCATGGAGGCTATTGAATCATGGCACAAGTAAAAAAAAAATGTTTTTAAAAATATGAAAAAAATATAAAAAATATAAAAGTTTAAAACACCCCCCTTTCGCCCCATCCTAAATAAAACAATAACAAAAAAATCAAACCTACACGTATTTGGTATCGCCGCGTTCAGAATCGCCCGATCAATATCAATAAAAAAAGCATTAACCTGATCGCTAAACAGCGTAGCGCAAAAAAAATTCGAAATGCCAGAATTACGTTTTTTTGGTCGCCGCGACATTGCATTAAAATGCAATAACGGGCGATCAAAAGAACGTATCTGCACAAAAGTGATATTATTAAAAACGTCAGCTCGGCACGCAAAAAATAAGCCCTCACCCGATCCCAGATCACGAAAAATGGAGACGCTTCGGGTAACGGAAAATGGCACTTTTTTTTTTTTTTTTAGCAAAGTTTTGAATTTTTTTTCACCACTTGGATAAAAAATAACCTAGACATGATAGGTGTCTATGAACTTGTAATGACCTAGAGAATCACAATGGCAGGGTAGTTTTAGCATTTAGTGAACCTAGCAAAAAAGCCAAACAAAAAACAAGTGTGGGATTGCACTTTTTTTCCAATTTCACCGCACTTGGATTTTTTTTCCCGTTTTCTAGTAAAAGACATGGTAAAACCAATGGTGTTGTTCTAAAGTACAACTCGTCCTGCAAAAAATAAGCCCTCACATGACCATATTGACGGAAAAATGAAAAAGTTATGGCTCTGGGAAGGAGGGAAGTGAAAAACGAAAACGCAAAAATGAAAAAGGGCCGCGACTTGAAGGGGTTAACAGCTAGAGCCCCCAAGTTTTGCACACAGACACTTCTAACATTAGTGGTGAAAAATATGTAAAAAAATAAGGGATATGAAATGGTTTACTGTATGTAAACCATGTCTCATATCTTGTTGGGTGTGATAAGGAGATAGCAAAAGCTGGCAATTGAATTACCAGCTTTTAAGCTGTTTAGCTCTGTATTAAATAGAAATATATACACTCACCGGCCACTTTATTAGGTACACCATGCTAGTAACGGGTTGGACCCCCTTTTGCCTTCAGAACTGCCTCAATTCTTCGTGGCATAGATTCAACAAGGTGCTGGAAGCATTCCTCAGAGATTTTGGTCCATATTGACATGATGGCATCACACAGTTGCCGCAGATTTGTCGGCTGCACATCCCAAAGAAGCTCCATACAAGGCAGGATGGATCCATGCTTTCATGTTGTTTACACCAAATTCTGACCCTACCATCCGAATGTCGCAGCAGAAATCGAGACTCATCAGACCAAGCAACGTTTTTCCAATCTTCTACTGTCCAATTTCGATGAGCTTGTACAAATTGTAGCCTCAGTTTCCTGTTCTTAGCTGAAAGGAGTGGTACCCGGTGTGGTCTTCTGCTGCTGTAGCCCATCTGCCTCAAAGTTCGACGCACTGTGCGTTCAGAGATGCTCTTAGGCCTACCTTGGTTGTAACGGGTGGTGATTTGAGTCACTGTTGCCTTTCTATCAGCTCGAACCAGTCTGCCCATTCTCCTCTGACCTCTGGCATCAACAAGGCATTTCCGCCCACAGAACTGCCGCTCACTGGATTTTTTTTCTTTTTCAGACCATTCTCTGTAAACCCTAGAGATGGTTGTGAAAATCCCAGTAGATCAGCAGTTTCTGAAATACTCAGACCAGCCCTTCTGGCACCAACAACCATGCCACGTTCAAAGGCACTCAAATCACCTTTCTTCCCCATACTGATGCTCGGTTTGAACTGCAGGAGATTGTCTTGACCATGTCTACATGCCTAAATGCACTGAGTTGCCGCCATGTGATTGGCTGATTAGAAATTAAGTGTTAACAAGAAGTTGGACAGGTGTACCTAATAAAGTGGCCGGTGAGTGTATATATATATATATATATATATATATATATATATATATATATATATATATATATATATATACGGTATGTGTGTCAATGGCATATATATATATATATACCTATACTATGTGTAGACATTTATTCTATCTATTCTATTCTAACCTGTCAGTGTGATTTTACTGTACACCGCACTGAATTGCCGGCTTTTCTATAGAAGACCGGTGCATATTTCTCGCATATCACACGCATGGTCCGTGTGTAATCCGTATTTTTCTCGCCTTTCATTGGCAGATTTTTTTGCGCAATACGCTGACAAAAGCAGCATTTTGTGATTTTCTACGGCCGTAAAATACGGCCGAGAAATATACGGCAGATAGGAGCTGCTCCATAGAGAATCATTGGTCTGTGTGTAATGCGTTGTTTTTGCGCCTCTCATACGTCCGTAAAACTCTCTAGTGTGACACTGGCCTTTCTGAAACCCATATTTTTTTATTTTTTTGTCTATAGAGCTGGGGAGGAGATATTTTTTGTGCAACGAGCTGATGTTTTTATCGATATCATTTTGGGGCACATTAGGTGTTTTCATCTCTTTTTATTGCATTTTGTTGAGAAGTGTGGCAACTGCAAAGAACCAATTATGGCATTTTGATAATTTTATATTTTAATGGGAAGGATTTTATGGGATATGGCGATACATAACATATTTACATTTTTATTTCTTTAATCATTTCATTTTTAATGGGGAAAAAGCAGAGTGATTAAATTTTTTTTAGATTTTGAATTTACTTTTTATATTTTATTTTTTAAAACATTTTTATGTGTATTTGATTTCTAGCCCTCTTACGACAGTGGTGAGCAACCTTTTTTTCTGCCAAGGGCCATTTGACTATTTTTAAATTCATTTGGGGGTCGTGCAAAATTATTCTGCTACATTTGGTCAAACACGCTTGAAATTTATTATGATATATTTGGTCAAATATTTCATGAACCCATTCAATGTGATGGCTGGAGCTGCTTCTCTTTGGTGAGATGTATGATGTTAGATGGTATTGATATTGCTACTCATAACTGATTTTCCACATTTGTATCGGTCTGGTGTGCAGTTGACTGTTTGCAATAAGTTTTGTGAAGAACATGCAGCAGTAATTTGTTCTGAACACAGATGTATATTACCCTGCATTCTCCTCAAAGATGGAAACTAATCACTGCTCACGTTACATTTATAGAACTAAAGCAGTGGGAGGTCTTCAGTATACTTCATATAGGAGACACCGAGACTGCTGTATACATCACATAGGATACACTGAGACTGCTGTATATATCACATATGATACATTGAGACTGCTGTATATCACATAGGATACATCGAGACTGCTGTTTATACATCACAATGGAGACACTATGATTGCTGTATATACATCACATAGGAGACACCAAGACTGCTGTATATAAATCATATAGGAGGCACCACTATAACTGTTGTGTATGCATTACTTAGGAGACACTGAGACTGCTGTATGCATTACATAGGAGACACTGAGGCTGGAACATATATATCACATAGGAGACACTGTGGAAGAAGTATATACATTACATAGGAGACACTGGAGCTGCAGCATATACATGACAAAGCAAACACTAGGGCTGCAGCAAATACATCACATAAGAGATACTGGAGCTGGTGTATATACATGGCATAGGAGACAGGGGTTGCATGTACTTCACATTGGAGACTGTCAGATATTGATGATGGAATTCAAATGGTTAAACTGTGACGATTGGAGCAAGCTTTGGAAACTACACTTATAGGCAAATGCTGCCTATGTAGCACAGACCAAATCTGCCTGGTATGAAGCCGCTGAACTGCTTTAACACATTCCTTAGGGACCAATGACAGAACTGAGCATCATAAGTCATTACGAGTTTAATAAACGTTGGCTCATATTTTGATGCATAATGTTGCACATTAAGCCAAGTTCCATTTCAGTGAGGCCACAACCATTTGTCCAACATGTCTCTGACAGATAAATATAGTGTAAGTCATGGGCGATAGTTTTCTTTTGGCTCAAATTTGCACATTTATTTTGATAGTCTCCCCATATAAATTTGGCTACAGGCAATTAAGTCACCTTTTTTTCTATTTTTTTTTACTTTAAAATTAACAACAAAGATGAAAGGGAAAAGAATATAAATACAGTAAAAAAGAAGTACACGTATAAAACATTATACAATTGAAGTTGCACAAACATTGCCAAAATATCTTGACCAGAGACTCTTATACGACAATGGTATATTAAAATAAAGATTTACAGTGCCTTAAAACTATTCATACTATCTTGTGAATCTTTTTACATTTTGTCACGTTATACCTGCAAACGTAAATGTTTTGTATTTACATTTTATATGATATTCCAACACAAAGTAGCAAGTATTTGTGAAGCGTAAAGAAAATATTACATGATTCTCTAAATATTTCTAACCCCTTAATGACCAGAGGTATTTTTCTTTTTGCCTTTTCCTTTTTTTGCTCCCCTTCTTCCCAGAGCCATAACTTTTTTACTTTTTTGGTCAAAATAGCCATGTGAGGGCTTAGTTTTTGCGGGAAGAGTTGTACTTTTGTTGTACTTTTGAACAACACCATTGTTTTTAACATATCGTGGAAAACAGAAAAAAAATCCAAGTGTGATGAAATCACAAAAAAAGTGCAAACCCACACTGGTTTTTTGTTTTTTTCCTTTTTTACTAGGTTCACTAAATGCTAAAACTGACATGCCACTATGATTCTCCAGGTCATTACACCATGTCTAGGTTGTTTTTCATCTAAGCGTAGAAAAAAAATTCAAACTACGTCCATGTGACCTGGGACTTAATTTCCATGGATGGAATAGTATATCACGTGCAATCAGCCGCGCTCATGGTTGGAGCGCCGCCGATCGCAGCCGGGTGTCAGCTGATTCTTACAAGGAGCGATCACAGACCACTCCCGGAACTTTAACCCCGGAACTTTAACCCCGGAACAATGCGATTAAACAATATCGCAGCATTCCAGTGGCATAGAGAAGCATCGCACAGGGAGGGGGCTCCCTGCGTGCTTCCCTGAGACCCTCAGAACAATGCGATGTGATTGCGTTGTTCCGAGGGCCTTCTGCCTGCAGGCCCCTGGAACCAAGATGGCCGCGGGGTCCTTCCAGGTCCTGCATGGAGGTGGCTTGTCAGTGC
This sequence comes from Ranitomeya variabilis, assembly GCF_051348905.1. Classification (NCBI taxonomy): domain Eukaryota; kingdom Metazoa; phylum Chordata; class Amphibia; order Anura; family Dendrobatidae; genus Ranitomeya; species Ranitomeya variabilis. The sequence goes on from NC_135232.1 coordinate 956,485,886, forward strand.
CTGCTGAGAGCAGGCACTGACAAGACGGATATAAAATAAACAAGGTACCACTAAAAGCGTTGTCTTGTCCAGCAAAAAACGAGCTGCCATACAGCATCATCAGCAAAAAAATAAAAAAGTTATAGCCCTCAGTTTGAAGTGATGCAAAAATAATTATTTTTAATATAAAATAGTTTTTATTATATAAAAGCGCCAAAACATAAAAAAAATATAAATGAGATATCGCTGTCATCGTACTGACCCGAAGAATAAAACTGCCTTATCAATTTTACTACACGCGGAACAGTATAAACGCCCCACCCAAAATAAATTCATGAATTGCTGGTTTTTGTTCATTCTGCCTCCCAAAAATCGTAATAAAAAGCAATCAAAAAATCTCATGTGGCCGAAAATGGTACCAATAAAAGCGTCAACTGCAAAAAAAAAGACCTCACATGACTCTGTGGGCCAAAATATGGAAAAATTATAGCTCTCAAAATGTGGTGCTGCAAAAACTATTTTATTGCAATGAAAAGCGTCTTTTAGCGTGTGACAGCTGCCAAACATAAAAATCCGCTAAAAATAGTAAATCAAACCCTCCTTTATCACGCCTTTTGTTAGAGAAAAATAATAAAATAAAAATATATATTTATTTCCATTTTCCCATTAGTGTTAGGGTTTGGGTTAGGGTTGGGGGTAAAGTTAGGGTTAGGGTTGGGGCTAAAGTTAGAGTTAGGGTTGGGGCTAAAGTTAGGGTTAGGGTAGGTGCTAAAGTCAGGGTTGGGGCTAGAGTTGGGGTTAGGGTTTGGATTACATTTAGGTTTGGGATTAGCGTTAGTGTTGGGATTAGGGGTAGGGGTGTGCCGGGATTAGGGGTGTGGTTAGGGTTATGGTTAGGGTTGGGATTAGGGTTAGGGGTATGTTGGGGTTAGGGGTGTGTTGGGGTTAGGGTTGTGGTTAGGGTTGGGATTAGGGTTAGGGGTGTGGTTAGGGATGGGATTAGGGTTAGGGGTGTGGTTAAGGTTGGGATTAGGGTTAAACTTTCATTAAACATATTCTTTTATAGTGGTCTGTTCAGGCCCAGACAATTTGTAAAGGCAAGCTTTAGGTAATTTGTTGATAGGGACAAGATTAATAGCACAATCATAAGGACAATGGGGAGGTAGTAGTGCTACCTATCCTCCGAAGTCTTTCAGGTTCCCTGGCAGACCCTCCACACTTGTAGAGCATACTTGTACAGAACCTAGACATTTGTTATGGCAATTAGGGCCCCTCTTAACAATTTCCTTCTGACACCAAATAATAACAGCATTGTAAAGAAGCAGCCACTGAAGTACCAGTACCAACTCAGCAGGTAAATTATCCAAGACAAAACAGGAGATGGATTCAGAGTGAAGTGCTCCCACTTGGAGCGTAAAATCCACTGTTACCCTCTTGACCAAGTTCTGGGCTATCAGTGTTTTGTCAATAGGAAAAATTTAAATGGGTCTTCCCAAACTAACTGTCCCTAATCCTAATTTTAGAATCAGTCCCAAATCAATAAAGTTAGTACCATACTCTCAAACAATGAACGCCAACCCTGATAACACCGGGTTCTTGAAGGATAACACCGTATTCATCGGTATTTTATTAAAGGAAGAAACAGGGTATCTGGGAGACAGAGTGACCTCAGCAATCACCCAGACTCAGACGCTCACCCGACAGTTTGCTTGTTTGAGAACGAGTTGAGAAATTCTAGACAAAATATCCAGTGAGACAACAGTATAGAGTCCAAGATCTTGTCTACATTTTTCTCTCCACCACACGAAAGCTGGCAACTCTAACCTCCAGTAGCTCCACCTCAGGTGAATGGACCTGATCCGGGAAAGTACAAGGCCTGTCTGCTGTTCACCTCGCCTGTCACAGATTCTGCAGTCTATTCATATGGCCTGGATCATGGCTTCTGCTAGAGAACAAGGGTCATTATGAAGAACCAGAGTTTCCTTAAGAGTTACGAAAACACCTTTATGGAACTGGCACCTGAAAGCTGCATCATTCCTCAAAACCTCAGTGGACCACTGCAAGAACTTAGTGTAGTAATCCTCAGTAGTGCCATCCCCCTGTGCCAGGTTCATAATATTTACGTCAGCGACCTGGATCCTATCAGGTTCATCATAGATCAAACCTAAAGTGTCAAAAAGGCATTGAGAGAAAACCGTTCAGGGGCTTGTGCTGACAAATAAAATGTCCAGGTTTTAGGACCCCCTTGCAGTTGTGACATGATTATTCCCACCGTTGGAACTCATCCTCTGACCTCCCTGGTCATAGGGTAAAAAATAGCCTACAGCTTTCCCTGAACACCCTAAACTGTTTTTTCTCTCCCGAAAATGTATCAGGGAGGACCATTACAGGTTCGGGAAATACCAAGTGTACGTCAAAGGGTACTGTTGTCACAGTCACAGCCAGCAGTGGAGGGCTATAGGGAGTTTTCAATAAACTAATTATCTGACCCTGCAACTGATATTGTGACGATTCAAGACACTAGCATTCCTTATCTAGAGTGACAGTTGTAAAACAAGAAGTGGACCCTCTGGACCGAGACGACGAACCCCCCACGGGCGAGCTGACCAGATGGACCACCCCCTATACAGGGAGAGTTAGGGGCAGGCCGGTGAGGGACTATCGCCACGGAAGCTGGAGGACCAGGATGAGAAAAAGACCAGGGACAGGCGGGAGGGATGTTGCACGGAATAAGAGGACACTGAAGAAAAAACGGAACAGGCAGATATGACGGGGAAAAAAGGACTAAACGGGAACACTGAAGAGACAGACGGAAACACTACAGGAACACTGGGACTGACGGGAAATGGCAGCGGCACCAGGACTGAGAAGGTATTGCCAAGGAATAGGAACAAACTAGATACTGCAGTGGCACGAGAGCGGACGGGAATACTGCGGGAACTCAGGGGCAGCAGGGTACAGAAGGAACAAGGCAACTGGCGAGGCACTGCAGAAAAACAAAGACAAACCAAAGTCAAAAGATAGATAGCACAAAAAGCTCAGGCGGCCAAGTGTTATGGTTCTCAATGGCAAGAGAACATAGCCCAGCATACATATGAACTAGCTCTTGGAAGGATGGAAACTTAAACTGACCATGAACTAAACCTGCCGCACAACTAACAGTAGCCGGGTAGCGTGCCTACGTTTTATCCCTAGACGCTCAGCGCCAGCCGGAGGACTAACTAATCCTGGCAGAGGAAAATACAGTCCTGGCTCACCTCTAGAGAAATTTCCCCGAAAGGCAGACAGAGGCCCCCACATATATTGGCGGTGATTTTAGATGAAAATGACAAACGTAGTATGAAAATAGGTTTAGCAAAATCGAGGTCCGCTTACTAGATAGCAGGAAGACAGAAAGGGCACTTTCATGGTCAGCTGAAAACCCTATCAAAATACCATCCTGAAATTACTTTAAGACTCTAGTATTAACTCATAACATCAGAGTGGCAATTTCAGATCACAAGAGCTTTCCAGACACAGAAACGAAACTGCAGCTGTGAACTGGAACAAAATGCAAAAAACAAACAAGGACAAAAGTCCGACTTAGCTGGGAGTTGTCTAGAAGCAGGAACATGCACAGAAAGGCTTCTGATTACAATGTTGACCGGCATGGAAGTGACAGAGGAGCAAGGTTAAATAGCGACTCCCACATCCTGATGGGAACAGGTGAACAGAGGGGATGATGCACACAAGTTCAATTCCACCAGTGGCCACCGGGGGAGCCCAAAATCCAATTTCACAACAGTACCCCCCCCTCAAGGAGGGGGCACCGAACCCTCACCAGAACCACCAGGGCGATCAGGATGAGCCCTATGAAAGGCACGGACCAGATCGGAGGCATGAACATCAGAGGCAGTCACCCAAGAATTATCCTCCTGACCGTATCCCTTCCATTTGACCAGATACTGGAGTTTCCGTCTGGAAACACGAGAGTCCAAGATTTTTTCCACAACGTACTCCAACTCGCCCTCAACCAACACCGGAGCAGGAGGCTCAACGGAAGGCACAACCGGTACCTCATACCTGCGCAATAATGACCGATGAAAAACATTATGAATAGAAAAAGATGCAGGGAGGTCCAAACGGAAGGACACAGGGTTAAGAATCTCCAATATCTTGTACGGGCCGATGAACCGAGGCTTAAACTTAGGAGAAGAAACCCTCATAGGGACAAAACGAGAAGACAACCACACCAAGTCCCCGACACAAAGCCGAGGACCAACCCGACGCCGGCGGTTGGCAAAAAGCTGAGTCTTCTCCTGGGACAACTTCAAATTGTCCACTACCTGCCCCCAAATCTGATGCAACCTCTCCACCACAGCATCCACTCCAGGACAATCCGAAGATTCCACCTGACCGGAGGAAAATCGAGGATGAAACCCCGAATTACAGAAAAAAGGAGACACCAAGGTGGCAGAGCTGGCCCGATTATTGAGGGCAAACTCCGCTAAAGGCAAAAAAGCAACCCAATCATCCTGATCTGCAGACACAAAACACCTCAAATATGTCTCCAAAGTCTGATTCGTCCGCTCGGTCTGGCCATTAGTCTGAGGATGGAAAGCAGACGAGAAAGACAAATCTATGCCCATCCTAGCACAGAATGCCCGCCAAAATCTAGACACGAATTGGGTTCCTCTGTCAGAAACGATATTCTCCGGAATACCATGCAAACGAACCACATTTTGAAAAAACAGAGGAACCAACTCGGAAGAAGAAGGCAACTTAGGCAGGGGAACCAAATGGACCATCTTAGAGAAACGGTCACACACCACCCAGATGACAGACATCTTCTGAGAAACAGGAAGATCCGAAATAAAATCCATCGAGATGTGCGTCCAAGGCCTCTTCGGGATAGGCAAGGGCAACAACAATCCACTAGCCCGAGAACAACAAGGCTTGGCCCGAGCACAAACGTCACAAGACTGCACAAAGCCTCGTACATCTCGTGACAGGGAAGGCCACCAGAAGGACCTTGCCACCAAATCCCTGGTACCAAAGATTCCAGGATGACCTGCCAACGCAGAAGAATGAACCTCAGAAATGACTTTACTGGTCCAATCATCAGGAACAAACAGTCTACCAGGTGGGCAACGATCAGGTCTATCCGCCTGAAACTCCTGCAAGGCCCGCCGCAGGTCTGGAGAAACGGCAGACAATATCACTCCATCCTTAAGGATACCTGTAGGTTCAGAATTACCAGGGGAGTCAGGCTCAAAACTCCTAGAAAGGGCATCCGCCTTAACATTCTTAGAACCCGGTAGGTATGACACCACAAAATTAAACCGAGAGAAAAACAACGACCAGCGCGCCTGTCTAGAATTCAGGCGTCTGGCGGACTCAAGATAAATTAAATTTTTGTGGTCAGTCAATACCACCACCTGATGTCTAGCCCCCTCAAGCCAATGACGCCACTCCTCAAAAGCCCACTTCATGGCCAAAAGCTCCCGATTCCCAATATCATAATTCCGCTCGGCGGGCGAAAATTTACGAGAAAAAAAAGCACAAGGTTTCATCACGGAGCAGTCGGAACTTCTCTGCGACAAAACCGCCCCAGCTCCGATTTCTGAAGCGTCGACCTCAACCTGAAAAGGAAGAGCAACATCAGGCTGACGCAACACAGGGGCGGAAGAAAAGCGGCGCTTAAGCTCCCGAAAGGCCTCCACAGCAGCAGGGGACCAATCAGCAACATCAGCACCCTTCTTAGTCAAATCAGTCAATGGTTTAACAACATCAGAAAAACCAGCAATAAATCGACGATAAAAGTTAGCAAAGCCCAAAAATTTCTGAAGACTCTTAAGAGAAGAGGGTTGCGTCCAATCACAAATAGCCTGAACCTTGACAGGATCCATCTCGATGGAAGAGGGGGAAAAAATATATCCCAAGAAGGAAATCTTTTGAACCCCAAAAACGCACTTAGAACCCTTCACACACAAGGAATTAGACCGCAAAACCTGAAAAACCCTCCTGACCTGCTGGACATGAGAGTCCCAGTCATCCGAAAAAATCAGAATATCATCCAGATACACAATCATAAATTTATCCAAATAATCACGGAAAATGTCATGCATAAAGGACTGAAAGACTGAAGGGGCATTTGAAAGGCCAAAAGGCATCACCAAATACTCAAAGTGGCCCTCGGGCGTATTAAATGCAGTTTTCCACTCATCCCCCTGCTTAATTCGCACCAAATTATACGCCCCACGGAGATCTATCTTAGAGAACCACTTGGCCCCCTTTATGCGAGCAAACAAATCAGTCAGCAGTGGCAACGGATATTGATATTTAACCGTGATTTTATTCAAAAGCCGATAATCAATACACGGCCTCAAAGAGCCATCTTTCTTAGACACAAAGAAAAAACCGGCTCCTAAGGGAGATGACGAAGGACGAATATGTCCCTTTTCCAAGGACTCCTTTATATATTCTCGCATAGCAGCATGTTCAGGCACAGACAGATTAAATAAACGACCCTTAGGGTATTTACTACCCGGAATCAAATCTATGGCACAATCGCACTCCCGGTGCGGAGGTAATGAACCAAGCTTAGGTTCTTCAAAAACGTCACGAAGGTCAGACAAGAATTCAGGAATCTCAAAGGGAATAGATGATGAAATGGAAACCAAAGGTACGTCCCCATGCATCCCCTTACATCCCCAGCTTAACACAGACATAGCTTTCCAGTCGAGGACTGGGTTATGAGATTGCAGCCATGGCAATCCAAGCACCAACACATCATGTAGATTATACAGCACAAGAAAGCGAATAATCTCCTGATGATCCGGATTAATTCGCATAGTTACTTGTGTCCAGTATTGTGGTTTATTACTAGCCAATGGGGTGGAGTCAATCCCCTTCAGAGGTATAGGAGTTTCAAGAGGCTCTAAATCATACCCACAGCGTTTGGCAAAGGACCAATCCATAAGACTCAAAGCGGCGCCAGAGTCGACATAGGCGTCCGCGGTAATAGATGATAAAGAACAAATCAGGGTCACAGATAGAATAAACTTAGACTGAAAAGTGCCAATTGAAACTGACTTATCAAGCTTCTTAGTGCGCTTAGAGCATGCTGATATAACATGAGTTGAATCACCACAATAAAAGCACAACCCATTTTTTCGTCTAAAATTCTGCCGTTCGCTTCTGGACAGAATTCTATCACATTGTATATTCTCTGGCGTCTTCTCAGTAGACACCGCCAAATGGTGCACAGGTTTGCGCTCCCGCAGACGTCTATCGATCTGGATAGCCATTGTCATGGACTCATTCAGACCCGCAGGCACAGGGAACCCCACCATAACATCCTTAATGGCATCAGAGAGACCCTCTCTGAAATTCGCCGCCAGGGCGCACTCATTCCACTGAGTAAGCACAGACCATTTACGGAATTTTTGGCAGTATATTTCAACTTCATCTTGCCCCTGAGATAGGGACATCAAGGCTTTTTCCGCCTGAAGCTCTAAATGAGGTTCCTCATAAAGCAACCCCAAGGCCAGAAAAAACGCATCCACATTGAGCAACGCAGGATCCCCTGGAGCCAATGCAAAAGCCCAATCTTGAGGGTCGCCCCGGAGCAAGGAAATCACAGTCCTGACCTGATGTGCAGGATCTCCAGCAGAGCGAGATTTCAGGGACAAAAACAACTTGCAATTATTTTTGAAATTTTGAAAGCAAGATCTATTCCCCGAGAAAAATTCAGGCAAAGGAATTCTAGGTTCAGATATAGGAACATGAACAACAAAATCTTGTAAATTTTGAACTTTCGTGGTGAGATTATTCAAACCTGCAGCTAAACTCTGAATATCCATTTTAAACAGGTGAACACAGAGCCATTCCAGGATTAGAAGGAGAGAGAGAGAGGAAGGCTGCAATATAGGCAGACTTGCAAGTAATTCAATTGAAAGCACACTCAGAACTGAAGGAAAAAAAAAAAAAAAAAAAATTTTCAGCAGACTTCTTTTTTCTCTCCTTTCTCTGCCAATTAATTTAACCCTTTGTAGGCCGGTCAAACTGTTATGGTTCTCAATGGCAAGAGAACATAGCCCAGCATACATATGAACTAGCTCTTGGAAGGATGGAAACTTAAACTGACCATGAACTAAACCTGCCGCACAACTAACAGTAGCCGGGTAGCGTGCCTACGTTTTATCCCTAGACGCTCAGCGCCAGCCGGAGGACTAACTAATCCTGGCAGAGGAAAATACAGTCCTGGCTCACCTCTAGAGAAATTTCCCCGAAAGGCAGACAGAGGCCCCCACATATATTGGCGGTGATTTTAGATGAAAATGACAAACGTAGTATGAAAATAGGTTTAGCAAAATCGAGGTCCGCTTACTAGATAGCAGGAAGACAGAAAGGGCACTTTCATGGTCAGCTGAAAACCCTATCAAAATACCATCCTGAAATTACTTTAAGACTCTAGTATTAACTCATAACATCAGAGTGGCAATTTCAGATCACAAGAGCTTTCCAGACACAGAAACGAAACTGCAGCTGTGAACTGGAACAAAATGCAAAAAACAAACAAGGACAAAAGTCCGACTTAGCTGGGAGTTGTCTAGAAGCAGGAACATGCACAGAAAGGCTTCTGATTACAATGTTGACCGGCATGGAAGTGACAGAGGAGCAAGGTTAAATAGCGACTCCCACATCCTGATGGGAACAGGTGAACAGAGGGGATGATGCACACAAGTTCAATTCCACCAGTGGCCACCGGGGGAGCCCAAAATCCAATTTCACAACAGCCAAGAGCACTAGAAAGCACAAGTGATCATAAGGCACTGAGAGACTGCAGGAAGCGGATTAAATACCTCATGCAGTACAGTACTTCCGGGTACGAGTCCTCCAGGAGCATAGAGAGGACGATAAGGAGCGCCGGCCGAAGGTTAGAAGTGCGAACGCGCAGCTTTGAACCTAGCGTGCGCGCGTGCGTGAGCAGCAGAGACCGGGAGTGATCGCTGGGAAGAAGACGCAGAGGAAGGAGAGGAAGGCCGGGTCGCTGAAGACAGGTAAGTATGACAGGACGAAGCGGACGGCAGCAGCGGCATGACAGATGGCAGCGGCGGCATGACAGTACCCCCGTCTTTACAACCCTCCCTCCTCCTTAGGCCAGAGAAAAACCTAGCTAAGATTCGAGGAGCCTGAATGTTCTCCCGAGGCTCCCATGATCTCTCCTCAGGGCCGAAACCCTTCCAGTCGACCAAAAACAAGGTTCTACCTTTAACTTTTTTCATGGCCAAAATGTCCCTAACCTCAAAAACATTGTCTGTGGAAACAGGTGGAGGCAAAGAAGAGGTTGAGGTATGAAACTGATTAAACACTACAGGCTTAAGGAGAGATACATGAAAATAATTAAGAATACGAAGGGAGGGAGGTAAGTTTATAACAGACGTTGTTAATACGTGCCAATATCTCAAAAGGACCAATGTAGCGGGGACCCAGTTTATGCGAAGGGATTTTAAGGCGAATAAATCTAGAAGAAAGCCAGACCTTGTCCCCAGGATGGAATACAGGAGAATCAAGACGCCTTTTATCCGCACGCCTTTTCATCCTAAGTTGAGCTAGTTCAAGAGCGGACTTGGTCTCTTGCCAGACCCTGGAGAATTCTCTAGCCAGAAGATCTGCCGCAGGCACAGTAGAGTCGGGAGGAACCGGTAGAGGAAGACCATAGACGACAAAAAATGGAGTTTTGGTAGAGGCTTCGCTGGTATGATTATTATAAGCAAACTCGGCCCATGGAAGTAAGTCAGTCCAATCATTCTGATGAGCGTTGGAGAAATGCCAGAGATAAGAAACCAGAATCTGATTAGTACGCTCCACTTGGCTATTGGACTGTGGGTGATAGGCCGAAGAGAAGTAAAGCGAGATGTTCAACGATTTACAGAGTGATCTCCAAAACCGGGCGGTGAACTGAACTCCTCGGTCAGAAACAATATGCTGTGGAAGACCATAAATACGAAAAATATGTTGAACAAAAATCTTTGCCAGCTCAGGAGCTGAAGGTAGACCTGGAAGAGCAATGAAATGAGCCATTTTAGAAAAACGGTTCACGATCACGAGGATAACGGTGCAACCACAAGAACGAGGCAGGTCAGTTATGAAATCCATTGCAATATGTTGCCACGGAGTAGTAGGCACCGGAAGAGGATGTAGAAGGCCGGAAGGTAACTGCCTAGGAACTTTATTCTTGGCACAGGACGGGCAGGAGACAACAAAATCTCAGACATCCTTCACAAGAGTCGGCCACCAGTAGTAGCGAGAAATTAAATCAAGAGTTTTCTTGAAACCGACATGACCTGCAAGCTTGGAAGCATGTCCCCAGAGTAAAACAGTTCTCTTGTTCCGTTCAGAAACAAAAGTTTTACCCGGAGGTAAAGAGGTCATAGAGACCGGAACAAGTGTGATGACTCTGGAGGGATCAATGATGTGCGAAGACCTCTCCTCAGCATCTACCGATAAAAAGGACCTGGAAAGAGCGTCGACCTTGAAGTTTTTATCTCCAGGCAGGAAGCGAAGTTCGAAGTCAAATCGGGCGAAGAACAAGGCCCACCTGGCCTGCCGTGGATTCGGTCGGTGTGCAGAATGAATATACGCCAAATTTTTGTGGTCCGTATAGATGATAAAGGGATGTAAAGCTCCTTCCGACAAATACCTCCACTCTTCCAATGACAATTTGATGGCCAAAAGTTCTTTGTCACCAATGGAGTAGTTTCTTTCAGAAGACAAAAATATTTTGGAAAAGAAGCCACAAGGCACAAGACAACCAGATGGAGACCTCTGAGAAAGCACAGCTCCGGCTCCGATGGCAGAGGCATCCACTTCTAGGAAGAAGGGTTTATTAGCTTCAGGGCGATGAAATACAGGAGCGGTGGCGAATGCTTCTTTGAGAGACTGGAATGCCTTCTCGGCTTCTGCTGGCCAAAGATGAGAGTTGGCGCCCTTCTTAATCAGGGAGGAGATGGGAGCAGACAATGAAGAGAAGTGAGGAATAAACTGCCGATAATAATTCGCGAATCCCAGAAAACGCTGAATCGCCTTAACACCAAGCGGGCGAGGCCAGTTGAGCACGGCAGAAACTTTACCCGGATCCATACTCAGACCAGAATCAGAGATGATGAAACCCAAGAATGGCAGGGAGGACTGTTCAAAGGCACACTTCTCAAGTTTTGCATAAAGACGATTCTCTCTCAAACGAAGAAGAACTTGCCGCACATCTCTTCTATGAGAAAGCAGATCCGGTGAAAACACAAGGATGTCGTCCAAATACACCACAACACAGGTGTAAAGTAGGTCCCAAAAAACATAATTCACCAACTCTTGAAAAACTGCAGGGGCATTACATAAACCAAAGGGCATCACCAAATACTCATAATGACCGTCCCTGGTGTTAAACGCAGTCTTCCATTCGTCTCCTGCATGAATTCGGATCAAATTGTAAGCTCCCCTGAGATCCAGTTTAGTGAAGACTCGTGCTCCTCGTAGACGATCAAAGAGTTTTGGGATGAGAGGAAGTGGATACTTGTTTTTAATGGTGATATTATTGAGGACACGGTAATCAATGCAGGGACAAAGAGAACCATCCTTCTTCTTAACGAAGAAAAAAACAGCTCCTGCAGGAGACGAGGACTTCCGAATAAAACCTCTGGCCAGATTCTCTTGGACATACTCAGACATGGCTCGAGACTAGGAGGGAGACAGAGGGTAAATGCGACCTCTGGGAGTAGTAGAACCAGAAATTAAATCAATGGGACAGTCGTATGGACGATGCGGAGGTAAGACCTCTGCCTCTTTTTTGCTGAAGACATCCGAGAAAGAGTGATACACTGCAGGAAAATTCGCTAGTTCTGGAGCTAGTTCTGATGGGAAGTAGGCATCTATCTTGACAAAACTGTCCCCAGGATAGGACGTCTCCGGTACACCAGTTCAGAGTAGGTTCATGATTCCTTAACCAGGGGGGACCCAAAAGAAAAGTATGAGACAAAGACGGTAAAACATAAAAAGCCAACTTCTCACGATGTAGAGCTCCAATTTAATCTCAACCTCTTCGGTGACAGCAGTAACAACCTCCCGCAAAGGCTGACCATCAACAGACGCTAATTGCCTAGGAACCTCCAAGGATCTCACAGGAATCCCAAGTCTCTCGACCAGCTCAAGTTGAACAAAATTCCCTGCCGCTCCAGAATCAACATAAGCCTCAAGCAAAAAAGGAGTGGAACCCAAGTGCAAAATAACAGACAAAGTCAGGGGTGGAGAGGAATCATAGCTACCTAGGGAGGCCTCTCTTACCTGTCCTAGGCGGAGGCATTTCCCGGCATCAGAGGGCAGGAACGCAGAAGATAAGAGGCGCTGCCGCAATAGAAGCATAAACCTTGTGCAAGTCTCTCCTTTCGACGTTGTTCGGTGGACTTGAGGCGATCTACCTGCATGGGCTCAGGAGAAGAAGATGAAGAAACTGCAGTGGTTTGGGAAACGGAAGCTCCTCGTATAACTGGGGATAGATGAGGAGACCTCCTCTCCCTGACAACCTCACGAGAACGCTCCTGAAAGCATAAGTCAATGCGAATCGCCAAAGAAATAAGGTCGTCCAAAGCAATAGGAGTATCACGTCCCGCCAGCTCATCCTTTATACGGGAAGACAGGCCTCGCCAAAATGCTCCTACCAACGCCTCGTTGTTCCAACCTAAATCAGAAGACAAGGACCGAAAATGGATGGCATATTGAGCAACAGATAGGGTACCCTGATAAAGGTTGAAAAGGGATTCCGTAGTGGAAACCAAACGAACGGGTTCATCAAACACCTTGCGGAAGGTATCCAAAAAAATATTGAGTTGAGACACTACCGGATCGTCTTGCTCCCAGAGAGGGTTCACCCAGGCCAAAGCCTCGCCCTCCAAATGGGAGACCACAAAAGCTATTTTAGCTCAGTCTGTAGGGTATAGTAACGGGGACAACTCGAAATGTAGAAGACACTGATTGAGAAACCCGCGGCATAATTTTGGATCCCCACCATACCGAGGAGGTCTGGCTAAACGGGGCGAGGGTTGTGGGGAGGAGGCCTGTATAGGAACAGGAACAGCATTTTGAAGGGAGAGAAGACGATTATCCACAGAGGCCATAAAAGTCAAAATATGGGACTGAGTGTCCCGCTGTTGAGCCAACTCCTGCTGTAGAGCCGCCAACTGAGAAGCGTTCCCAGGATCAGTAGACTGTAAAGCCGTGAGACGAGACTCCATGTTTTTCAGGAAAGACATGATTATAGTCTGATTCTCTCGTAAAAAAAGTAATTCCTTCTGGGTGGCTGAGACACCAGCGGGATCCATGGCCTTCTGATACTGTGACGGTTGTAAAACAAGAAGTGGACCCTCTGGACCGAGACGACGAACCCCCCACGGGCGAGCTGACCAGATGGACCACCCCTTATACAGGGAGAGTTAGGGGCTGGCCCGTGAGGGACTATCGCCACGGAAGCTGGAGGACCAGGACGAGAAAAAGACCAGAGACAGGCGGGAGGGATGTTGCATGGAATAAGAGGACACTGAAGAAAAAACGGAACAGGCAGATATGACGGGGAAAAAAGGACTAAACGGGAACACTGAAGAGACAGACGGAAACACTACAGGAACACTAGAACTGATGGGAAATGGCAGCGGCATCAGGACTGAGAAGGTATTGCCAAGGAATAGGAACAAACTAGATACTGCAGTGGCACGAGAGCGGATGGGAATACTGCGGGAACTCAGGGGCAGCGGGGTACAGAAGGAACACGGCAACTGGCGAGGCACTGCAGAAAAACAAAGACAAGCCAAAGTCAAAAGATAGATAGCACAAAAAGCTCAGGCGGCCAAGAGCACTAGAAAGCACAAGTGATCATAAGGCACTGAGAGACTGCAGGAAGCGGATTAAATACCTGATGCAGTACAGTACTTCCGGGTACGAGTCCTCCAGGAGCATAGAGAGGACGATAAGGAGCGCCGGCCGAAGGTTAGAAGTGCGCACTTGCAGCTTTGAACCTAGCATGCGCGCATGCGCGCGCAGCATAGACCGGGAGCGAGCGCTGGGAAGACGCAGAGGAAGGAGAGGAACGCCGGGATGCTGAAGACAGGTAAGTATGACAGGACAAAGCGGACGGCAGCGGCGGCATGACAGACGGCAGCGGCGGCATGACATCTAGATCCTAAATCAAGTGCGTCAAATTCGCCAACTGGTCACAGAGTGTGTGAACAGGATCCATACTTGCAAAAAAAATGTATAGGTCAGTCGTAATGTGACACTGAGTCACTTCTCAGGGACAAGCCATGTGTCATGGAAGTCAAGGAGTTCAAGTTCAAGGGTCAGGAGGGTACATCATAAACAGAGGGAAAAGACAGAGGCATTGTCAGGTAACAGCCTGAGGTCAGAATACCAGGAGGATAGTGGATCAGAGCAACCTCTATTGTTGGTAAAATATTTGAAGGGTTTTGAGGGATGTTATTCTGGATTATCTCAATGAGAATAACTGTTTAACTACATATCAGCATCGGTTTATGAGGAATCGCTCCTGTCAAACCAATCTAATCAGTTTTTATGAAGAGGTAAGCTATAGACTGGACCAAGGTGAGTCATTGGATGTGGTATATCTTGATTTTTCCAAAGCGTTTAATACTGTGCCACACAAGAGGTTGGTACACAAAATGAGAATGCTGGGTCTGGGGGAAAATCTGTGTAAATGGCTAAGTAACTGGCTTAGTAATAGAAAGCAGAGGGTGGTTATAAATGGTATATTCTTTAACTGGGTCGCTGTGACCAGTGGGGTACCACAGGGGTCAGTGTTGGGACCTATTCTCTTCAACATATTTATCAATGATCTAGTAGAAGGTTTACACAGTAAAATATCGATATTTGCAGATGAAGCAAAACTATGTCAAGCAGTCAATACAAGAGAAGATAGTATTCTGCTACAGATGGATCTGGATAAGTTGGAAACGTGGGCCGAAAGGCGGCAGATGCGGTTTAACAATGATAAATGTAAGGTTATACACATGGGAAGAAGGAATCAATATCACCATTACACACTGAACGGGAAACCACTGGGTAAATCTGACATGGAGAAGGACTAGGGGATCCTAGTTAATGATAAACTTACCTGGAGCAGCCAGTGCCATGCAGTGGCTGCCAAGGCAAACAGGATCATGGGGTGCATTTAAAGAGGTCTGGATAAACATGATGAGAGCATTATACTGCCTCTGTACAAATCCCTGGTTAGAGCGCACGTGAAGTACTGTGTACAGTTTTGGGCACCGGTGCTCAGGAAGGATATAATGGAACTAGAGCGAGTACAAAGGAGGGCAACAAAATTAATAAAGGGGATAGGGGAACTACAATACCAAGAGAGATTAGCAAAATTAGGATTATTTAGTCAAGAAAAAAGACGACTGAGAGGCGATCTAATAACCATGTATAAGTGTATGGGGACAATACAAATATCTCTCCGAGGATCCGTTTATACCAAGGAATGCGACGGTCACAAGGGGGCATTCTCTGCATCTGGAGGAGAGAAGGTTTTTCCACCAACATAGAAGAGGATTCTTTACTGTTAGGGCAGTGAGAATCTGGAATTCCATGCCTGAGGAGGTGGTGATGGCGAACTCAGTTGAGGGGTTCAACAGAGGCCTGGATGTCTTCCTGGAGTGTAAAAATATTGTATCTTACAGTTATTAGGTTCTTTAGAAGGACTTAGATCTGGGGATTTATTCTGACGAAATATAGGTTGAACTGGATGGACAAATGTCTTTTTTCGGCATTGCTTACTATGTTACTATGTAAGGGGCTAGGCAAACAGATGGTCAGAACAAGGTCTGGCAGCAATAGATCTACAAGCAAATCAATGGAATCATGGCAGAAAGGTTATTTAAAGGGACTCTGTCAGCAAGGAATGATTGTTCAAACTAAATCCAGCCAATCTTTGCTTCTCGACGGGTCAATCATACAGCTTTTCACCAGCTTGTTTTCTTTCTATCTCCCCCCCCCCCCTTTTCTTTGATTGAAAACTCTGGCTACATACGGTATAGCCAGAGAAGGGTAAAGATAGATGAAAAACATGCAGATCGAAAGGTGTAGTTCAATGATTGGCCCCGTGAGGCACCGAGTGCCTTTACTTGGTTAGAATAGTAATTCTGTGCTGACAGAGTTCTTTTAAGGACAGTTGTCTACAAGACTGTCATACCCTTACTGTGGTGCATGGAACAGAGCTAGACATGCAATTTCTTCTGTATGTTATTGATGTTGATTTGCATGAATAACAAGAATCATATGTCTTAGAACTAAACAAAGGTAAAAACAACATTTCAAGCAATTCTGATCCCTTTATATTAAATTATAGACAAAATGTGTACCTTTATAGACATGGTTTTATCCTTTATGTAGTCACTAGCAAATGTAAAAAGCTGTTAGTAATAACCTTCTGCATGCATAGGCAAAATTGTGATTAAAAATAGCTTTTTATTCCTGTGCAGAATATCCATGAATGATTTACAACATTGGCGCAGTCTTAGTTATACAGTCCTTGCTCTAATTAGGTCATGAAAATAGTTGACTATAGCGCAAGTTCCACAGCAGATTGGATTATGTGTTAAAATTCATTAGATGAAGCCGCATTTCTAGGTGAATACAGTGTTGTCCAGTGCAAGAAAAGTTAAATGTTTGATATCTATTTGGACTGTAAACCAAACATAATTAGGTAAAACAAGAAGAAGATATTGTTAGACATTTTGCGGGTTAAAAGTGCATGAGTCTTGGCAGGTTCACTAATAATTTAACTTGGCTGGTCTTACAAAAAAAGGATGATATCTGAATGTTGACTTAAAGTAATGAAGAGTTATTCCCTCTTGATAGAGATATTTAGAATGCACTGTAGTCTTCATGGTGCAATGTTCCTCTCCATATTTCACTTTCTGAAGTGCTTCCAAAACGTGACTGCTCAATGTAATCACTGGAAATATATCACACCTTAATGCAGAACATATATCAAAATCATTTTTTTTGCAAGAGCACCACCTAAAATGGTGTCTTGCTTCATTTTACATTTATTCTTAGATGTGTTGTTGCTTTTGTTGCTCAGGAGTTAAAGGGAACCTGACACCTTGATAAACACTATTTACCTGCAGATACAGAGGTTACGGGTACATAATCTAGCATTTATATCTTGTTTAGCCGACTTACTGGAAGCGCAGTTACAAGGAGAAAATAAAGTTATATTTTCCTTGTGGCTCCTCACTTCTCAGTCAGTGGGGGATTACAGGGAGCGGTTACAGACGTCATATACTATAGAGAGAGCATGGCTGTGAATACTCCCCTGCACTTTGACTGACAGCCTACTCTGCACATATATGCTGCACACAAGTGCTGCAGAGCAGGCTGTCATTACATGTGACTACAGCCTGCTCACTATGTAGTGTACAGTTACTGTAACTGCTACATGTGTAAGGAAGTGGACAAGAGAAGATGGATAGAGTTGATTCCTAGCTGAGTATCTGCAAGGGAAGACCACTATCTGCTGGTCAAAAGCAAAAGTGAAAGTAAAGGAAGAATTACAGTAGTAGGAACCTAATGGTGGGAACCAATGTGCCCATAAGAAGAGTTTTGACACCATGTCAGGAAACACTTGTGTCGCAGTTTCTAATTATAAAAGGCCTGGCAGAGAATGGGTCATTTGGCTATGAGGTGAGTTCACAGCCACCATCACCACGGAAGGGTTTGAGAACAAACAAATGCCAGAGAAGGCCTGAGCTGTGAGGAAAATCCACACCCCACACCAATAGAAGATCCGCACCCAGCACCAAGACAAAATCTATTCCCAGCAGCAGTAGGAAAGATATATATCTTTGTACCGTGTTAGCCAGTAGATAGATAATTATTTAGATGTGAGAGTCCTTGGTGGTTGATAGCAGTGGTAGTCCAGCAGCAGTAGAAAATCGACACCCCAAAGCAGTAGAAGATCTGCACCCTGAGCCAGTAGAAGACCGTGACCAGAACCGAACCAGGCTTGAGAGATGATCCGGCTGTAGCAGAGGACCATTCTTGTGGGCCATTACTTCCAGCAAAGACGTACGGTACAGGGTGTGGGCTGAGGCTTGCGCTGTACTTCAGGGAACAGACAGCCAGTGCGACAAGCAAACTGTATACCCAGTGACTTGCTTATCTGGGACTTGCATCCTAGTGGGAAATACTAGAAACCCCTGCTAGGGCCAGTGTAACGATCAGAGGTGTTTATAGAGACTACGATGGGAATGGGCCAAGTGCTGAGAGTGGCACCTGTTAAGTTGAGACATAAAATCATTAACAGTTGTATAACTGCTAGATAACAATAACAGTGTATGTAATAGGACTTTGCATAGATAGTGTATTTAGTTACATTGCTGTGTCATAATATACTGTATTATAAACATGAGGATGAATGACCTCAGGGAGATCAAAACATCCAACACCGCGGAGACACCATCACGTGTTTCTCAACGCAGTGATCCAGAACACTGCCCCCATCCCTTAAGGGAAATATGCAAATGCATGTAGAAAAGCCGCGGAGACACCATCACTTGTTTCTCAACGCAAGCAATGAATAGCCAGGTCTTTCACCGGGAAGAAACAACCACGGGAAGGGAAGCATCCAATAAAGGAAAACCACCTATGCCAAAACATGGTATCCATCCACAGACAGCTGTTTCGGGGTATTTGCCCCTCATCAGTGTGGAGTAGGAAACTGGCTATTAGGAGCAGTGCCTAGTGAAAGGACTATAAACATGAGGATGAATGACCTCGGGGAGATCAAAACATCCAACACTGCGGAGACACCATCACGTGTTTCTCAACGCAGTGATCCAGAACAGTGCCCCCATCCCTTAAGGGAAATATGCAAATGCATGTAGAAAAGCCACGGAGACACCATCACGTGTTTCTCAACGCAAGCAATGAATAGCCAGGTCTTTCACCGGGAAGGAACAACCACGGGAAGGGCAGCATCCAATAAAGGAAAACCACCTATGCCAAAACATGGTATCCATCCACAGACAGCTGTTTCGGGGTATTTGCCCCTCATCAGTGTGGAGTAGGAAACTGGCTATTAGGAGCAGTGCCTAGTGAAAAGACTATAAACATGAGGATGAATGACCTCGGGGAGATCAAAACATCCAACACCGCGGAGACACCGTCACGTGTTTCTCAACGCAGTGATCCAGAACACTGCCCCCATCCCTTAAGGGAAATATGCAAATGCATGTAGAAAAGCTGCGGAGACACCATCACGTGTTTTTCAAGGCAAGCAATGAATAGCCAGGTCTTTCATCGGAAAGGAACAACCACGGGAAGGGCAGCATCCAATAAAGGAAAACCACCTATGCCAAAGCAAGGTATCCATCCACAGTGTTCTGGATCACTTCGATGAGAAACACGTGATGGTGTCTCCGCGGTGTTGGATGTTTTGATCTCCCCGAGGTCATTCATCCTCATGTTTATAGTCTTTTCAGTAGGCACTGCTCCTAATAGCCAGTTTCCTACTCCACACTGATGAGGGGCAAATACCCCGAAACAGCTGTCTGTGGATGGATACCATGTTTTGGCATAGGTGGTTTTCCTTTATTGGATGCTGCCCTTCCCATGGTTGTTCCTTCCCGGTAAAAGACCTGACTATTCATTGCTTGCATTGAGAAACACGTGATGGTGTCTCCGCAGCTTTTCTACATGCATTTGCATATTTCCCTTAAGGGATGGGGGCAGTGTTCTGGATCACTGCGTTGAGAAACACATGACAGTGTCTCCGCGGTGTTGGATGTTTTGATCTCCCCGAGGTCATTCATCCCCATGTTTATAGTCTTTTCAGTAGGCACTGCTCCTAATAGCCAGTTTCCTACTCCACACTGATGAGGTGCATATACCCCAAAACAGCTGTCTGTGGATGGATACCATGTTTTGGCATAGGTGGTTTTCCTTTATTGGATGCTGCCCTTCCCGTGGTTGTTCCTTCCCGGTGAAAGACCTGGCTATTCATTGCTTGCATTGAGAAACACGTGATGGTGTCTCTGTGGCTTTTCTACATGCATTTGCATATTTCCCTTAAGGGATGGGGGCAGTGTTCTGGATCACTGCTTTGAGAAACACGTGATGGTGTCTTCGCGGTGTTGGATGTTTTGACCTCCCGGAGGTCATTCATCCTCATGTTTATAGTCTTTTCAGTAGGCACTGCTCCTAATAGCCAGTTTCCTACTCCACACTGATGAGGGGCAAATACCCCAAAACAGCTGTCTGTGGATGGATACCATGTTTTGGCATAGGTGGTTTTCCTTTATTGGATGCTGCCCTTCCCGTGGTTGTTCCTTCCCGGTGAAAGACCTGGCTATTCATTGCTTGCATTGAGAAACACGTGATGGTGTCTCCGCGGCTTTTCTACATGCACTTGCATATTTCCCTTAAGGGATGGGGCAGTGTTCTGGATCACTGCTTTGAGAAACACGTGATGGTGTCTTCGCGGTGTTGGATGTTTTAATCTCCCCGAGGTGATTCATCCTCATGTTTATAGTCTTTTCAGTAGGCACTGCTCCTAATAGCCAGTTTCCTACTCCACACTGATGAGGGGCAAATACCCCGAAACAGCTGTCTGTGGATGGATACCATGTTTTGGCATAGGTGGTTTTCCTTTATTGGATGCTGCCCTTCCCCTGGTTGTTCCTTCCCGGTGAAAGACCTGGCTATTCATTGCTTGCATTGAGAAACACATGATGGTGTCTCCGCGGCTTTTCTACATGCAATAATATACTGTATTGACCCTGTTACTTTAACCCACTATAAAGTGCTTACTTGTGTGTATATATATAAGAGGTGAAGAGAATGTTGCCCTTACTACTGTATGGGGCCCGGTGAGCAGAAGCAAAAAGGGAAAAAGGGGGCCTGAGCATGCTGACAGCCCGCTCCAGGCGGGCCCCCTTCTCTTTGTTTCTGCTTACTGGGCCCCAGGGAAATTTTGTTCAAGGCTGCCGCATGCCAAATGCATAACAACACTGTGGTGATTTAAAGATGCAGATGTTAATGTATCCGGTGGATGGAAATGGGCACTGTAGCTTTAAGCTGCAGCTGGCCTGGGTGCATCATGGTCCTGATGCCATGGGACATGCTGCGTGCACTTCCTCATTATGGAGCAGAGCAGCATGTGGCATGTATTGTCGGTGGGCAGGCTGAGGCGACGAGCAGGGGAAAGTGAGGAGACTGCATCCGGTGAGAAAAGGCTTTGGGTGGCTGCGTCTGATAGCATGTGGCTGATGAGGGAAGGCTAGTGGGGACTGGGGGTCTGCATCCAACAGGACCCAGGGGGAGACTAGTGAGGACTGGGGTCTGCATTGCACAGGGCCCATGGAGAGGCTAGTGAGGGGACTGGGGGTCTGCGTCCCACATGGTGAGGGGAGACTGCTGAGGGGAGTGAGGGGAGGCTAGTGAGGGGAGGCTGCTGAGTGAAGTGAGGGAAGGCTGCTGAGTGGCGTGAGGGGAGGCTGCGGAGTGGAGTGGGGAGGCTACTGAGTGGAGTGATGGGAGGCTGCTGAGGGGAGGTTAGTGAGGGGAGGCTGTTGTGAGGAGTGAGGGGAGGCTACTGAGTGGAGTGATGGGAGACTGCTGAGGGGAGGTTAGTGAGGGGAGGCTGCTGAGAGGAGGTTAGTCAGAGGAGGCTAGTGAGGGAAGGCTGCTGAGTGGAGTGAGGGGAGGCTACTGACTGGAATGAGGGGAGGCTAGTGATGAAAGGCTACTGAGTGGAGTGAGGGGAGGCTAGTGAGTGGAGTGAGGAGAGGCTGCTGAGTGGAGTGAGGGGTGGCTAGTGAGGGTAAGCTAGTGAGTGGAGTGAGGGAAGGCTGCTGAGTGGAGTGAGGGGAAGCTAGTAGGGGAAGGGTGCTGAGGGGAGTCTGCATCCAGCAGGTGGAGGCTGCTGGGTGGAGGCTGCTGCTGGGAGTCTGCATCCAGCAGGTTTAGCCTGTATCCCGCAGGGGGAATCTGCTGTGACTCACCAGTTTCCTGTATAGTATAGTGCAATACCTGTACACTATACACTATATACAGAGCTCCTGTGTATCATGTCACCGGTGATCACTGTATGACCTGCACATTGATACTATATACAGAGCTCTTATGTAGAATGTCACTGGGATCACTGTATTACCTGTACACTATAAACAGAGCTCCTGTATTTAATTTCACCAGTGATCCCTGTATTACCTGTACACTGACACTATATACAGAGCTCCTGTGCATAATGTCACTGGTGATCACTGTATTACCTGCACACTATACACTATATACAGAGCTCCTGTGTATAATGTCACCGGTGTTCACAAAATTACCTGTACACAGACACTGTATACGAAGTACAGATCTCCTGTGTATAATGGCACTTAGGTGATATTAGTATTGTGCTTTTATATTAATGATCAGTATTGTAGTATTCGGTCACTATGTTGTGGTAATATTATTATTATTTATTTATATAGCACCATTGATTCCATGGTGCTGTACATGAGAAGGGGTTACATACAAATTACAGATATTGCTTACAGTAAGCAAACTAACAATTACAGACTGATACAGAGGGGCGAGGACCCTGCCTTAGCGGGCTTACATTCTAGAGGATGGTGGGGATGGAGACAATAGGTTGAGGGTTGCAAGAGCACCGGTGTTGGTGAGGCGGTAGCTTCGGTAGTGGTGAGGAGGCAGCAGGGTCAGTGCAGGCTGTAGGCTTTCCTGAAGAGTTGGTTTTCAGGTTCTGTCTGAAGGATCCGAATGTGGTTGATAGTCGGACGTGTTGGGGCAAAAAATTCCAGAGGATGGGGGATATTCGGGAGAAGTCTTGGATGCGGTTGGGTGAGGAGCGAATAAGTGTGGAGGAGAGAAGGAGGTCTTGGGAGGACCGGAGATTACGTGAGGGAAGATATATGGAGATTAGTTCAGAGATATATGGAGGAGACAGGTTATGGATGGCTTTGTAGGTCAGTATTAGTAATTTGAACTGGATATGCTGAGGGAATGGGAGCCAGTGAAGAGATTTGCAGAGGGGGAAAGCAGACGAGTAGCGAGGAGAGAGATGAATTAGTCGGGCAGCAGAGTTAAGGATAGACTGGAGAGGTGCAAGGGTGTTAGCAGGGAGGCCACAGAAAAGGATGTTACAGTAGTCAAGGCGGGAGATGCTGAGGGCATGCACAAGAATTTTAGTAGATTGACGGTTGAGGAAAGGACGGATTCTGGAGATATTTTTGAGCTGGAGGCGACAGGAGGTGGAAAGAGCTTGGATGTGCGGTTTGAAGGACAGGGCAGAGTTGAGGGTTACTCCGAGGCAGCGAACTTCCGGTACGGGGAAGTGTGATGTCCTTTAATTTGATAGATGGGTTAGGTAATGAAGATCTATGAGATGGAGGAAAGATGATGAGTTCAGATTTCTCCACATTGAGTTTGAGGAAGCGAGAGGAGAAGAAGGAGGATATGGCTGATAGACACTCCGGGATTCTGGACAGCAGGGAGGTGACATCTGGGCCAGAAAGGTAGATCTGAGTGTCATCAGCATAAAGGTGGTACTGGAATCCATGAGACTTTATGAGTTGTCCCACGCCGAGTGTATAGATTGAGCAGAGTAGGGGTCCTAGAACATAGCCTTGGGGGACTCCAACAGAGAGAAAGTGGGATGAGGAGGTAGTGTGGGAGCGGGAGACGCTGAATGTGCGGCTGGAAAGGTATGAGGAGATCCAGGATAGGGTGAGGTCTTTGATGCCAAATGTGGAGAGGATCTGTAGTAGGAGGCAGTGGTCAACTGTGTCGAAAGCAGAGGACAGGTCTAGAAGGAGGAGTACAGAGTATTGTCCATTAGCTTTGGCTGTAAGTAGGTCATTAGTGATTTTGGTCAGGGCTGTCTCAGTTGAGTGATGGGGGTAGAAACTAGATTGTAGATTGTCAAATAGCAAGTTAGATGAGAGGTGGGAGGAAAGTTCAGCGTGGACGTGCTGCTCCAGGAGTTTGGAAGCGAATGGGAGCAGCGATATTGGGCGATAGCTGGACATAGCTGTTGGATCGAGGGTTGGCTTTTTAAGGATAGGCGTGATTGTGGCATGTTTGAAAGCAGAAGAGAAGGTGCCAGAAGTTAGTGATAGGTTGAAGAGGTGGGTTAGGGATGGGATAAGAGTGGTGGTGAGGTTGGGGAGGAGGTGGGATGGGGTCAATCGCACAGGTGGTGAGGTGCGATTTGGAGGAGACAATTAAGCCCCCCTTCAGTGATGTTGGATAGGGAGGTTATGGGGTTTGGGCATTTGTCAAGTATACAAAGGGGTTGTGGTGGTTGAACAATGAAGACTTGCCTTGTTTGGTCGATCTTATTTTTAAAGTGTTTGGCAAAGTCCTCAGCAGAGATGGGTGAGGTTGGAGGAGGCAATGGGGGCAGAGGAGGGAGTTAAAGGTTTTGAATAACTGTTTGGGGTTGTAGGATAGGGAAGATACGAGGGTTGTGAAGTAGGCCTGTTTAGCAGAGGTGAGAGCAGATTTAAAAGTGAGTGTTGCCTGTTTAAATGCAGTGAAGTCATCTTGCGAATGTGTTTTCTTCCAATGCCGCTCTGCAACCCTGGACACGTGCCGGAGCTTTTTAGTGGTGTTATTGTGCCAGGGTTGTCTATTGATACGTCGCTCTCTGCCATGAATGAGAGTGTCAACAGTATCAATAGCTGATGCAAGAGTGGCATTCTAGAAAGCAGTCGCAGTGTCTGTGTCATGAGGATATGGATGCCCGTGGTAGGATAGAGTCAGAGAGTGTGTGGGTGTCTAGATGTGCAAGGTTTCTGCGGAGGTGCGCATGTTGCTGGACATGGGTGACCGGTGAGGAGGACAGGGATGAGAAGGTAAGCAGATGGTGGACGGATAGAGTGAGAGGGGAGGTGGTGAAGTTAGATAGAGAGTAGAGACGGGTGAAGACCAGGTCTAGTGTATGTCCGTCTGTGTGGGTGGCTGGAGAAGAACCACTGAGTAAGTCCCAAAGATGAAGTAAGGGACAGAAGTTTGGAGTCTGTTGACTGAAGGGTATCAGTGGGGATGTTGAAGTCACCCATGATGATGGTGGAAATGTCAACAGAGAGAAAGTGAAGAAGCCAGGTGGAGAATTGGTCAATAAAGGCAGTGGCCAGGCCCGGAGGATGGTGTATGATGGCCACTTGGAGGTTAGAGGGAGAGATGCTGACAGAGTGGATGTGTGAGTAATATGTGATCTGGTCATGGTGTGGTGGTATTTGTTCCTTGTATGTGCTATTATTTGGTCACCATGTGGTAGTAATATTTGATCTGGTCATGGTGTGGCGATATTTGTTCCTTGCATATGCTATTATTCAGTCACTGTGGTGGTAATATGTGATTTGATCATAGTGTGGCGGTATTTGTTCCTTGTATGTGGTATTATTCGGCCACTTTGTGATGGTAATACATAGTCTGGTCATGGTGTGGCATTTTTTGTTCCTTGCATTTAGTATTATTTGATCACTAAATGGTGGTAATATGTGGTCTGGTCATGGTGTGGCGGTATTTGTTCCTTGTTTGTGGTATGATGGGTGCATTCAGTATACCCGGATGCTGTTCGGACTACAAGGAGCCCCAGCTACAGTGGGCTATGGACCGGATACTAGTTCCTCACAAGAAGTACGCCACCGCTTATTTGGACGACAATGTGATATTCAGCCTGGATTGGAGAAGTAACCTGCAGAAAATCCAGGCGTACTGAATGCACTGAGGAAGGCAGGGTTTACTATAAACCCAAAGAAGTGCTCCCTCGGGAAAGAAGAGGCAAAGTACTTGGGCTATATCGTTGGAAGGGGCGAGATAAAGCCACAACTAACAAAATGGAGGCAATCCAAAAGAGGCCGCAGCCGGTCTCAAAAAGCAGGTTCAGGCGTTTCTGGGAATTGTGGGATATTATTAGCGATTTACCACCCCCTGACAGATCTTCTCAAGGGCACAAAATAGACGATAGTCAAGCAGGGGCGTAGCTAGAGATTTTGCAGCCCGGGGCTGTTCCCGAGTTTGGCGCCCCCCCCCCGGCTCAATACACATATGCAGGGCACACACAGGACTAGGCACTACAGGGGTGAGCGTCTGACCCCATAGCTGTCCCTATGTATGCTGGCACATCTGCAGTGCAGGGCACACACAGGAATGGGCACTACACGGGCGAGCACCTGACCCCATGGCTGCCCCTATGTATGCTGGCACATCTGCAGTGCAGGGCACACACAGGACTAGGCACTAAAGGGACAAACGCCTCACCCCATGGCTGCTCCTATGTATGCTGGCACATCTGTAGTGCAGGGCACACACAGGACTGGGCACTACACACACAGAGTGTAATACCGCCTGTATCACCCCATCACTCTCTTACCTCCCCACTTTCGTGGCTCCCTCGCTCTCCCCCGGAAGTGTGGCTGAACTACCGGATATGACGTCACCTTCACATAACTTTATTTCGCGGAGCAGAACGTACAGTTCCGGCTGCAGGCTGTGCGTGTAGTGTGAATATGGGCGGTGAGTGCCTGCTTGGCCCCGGGCTATGTGCTCAGGATGCGCTACAACGAGAAGGAGCTGCTGTCCCTCTCCCGGCAGAGAGCGGAGCAGGCGGCGGAGCTGCACATGAGGGGCGTGCACTCACCGGCGACTGACAATGACGTCAGACGCCGGCGACATGCACGCTGGGACTGACATCAGCTGCCAGCCTCAGATTGTCTGGCGGCTGTTAACTATTGACGTGCGGGCGCAGGCCCGCACGTCAATAGCGTTAAACAGCTGCAGCCTGCAGCGCCGGCCGCGGCCCGGTGACCCACCCCCGCATTGTGCCGCCCGGGGCGGCCCGCCCCCCCACACACACCCCTTCCTACGCCACTGTAGTCAAGTGGTCCTCTGAATCAGAGATGGCATTCCAGGAGTTGAAGCTCGTCCTGTGCAGACAGCCGGTCTTGGTGGCACTGCATTTCACTAAGGCGTTTGTGCTCTAGACGAACACCTCTGATGCTTGAGTAGGAGCCTTGCCCTATACCTAAGTAAGAAGCTCTCCTCCTGTGAGAAAAAATATGCCATTGATGAAAAAGAGTGCTTGGCCATCAAGTGGGCAATCGACACCCTGAGATACTACCTGTCAGGCTGGAGTCACACACAACGTTTAAAAAAACGGTCCGTTTTACACAGACTAGAATCTCAGAAATGTTCCCTGAGTGATCTGTATGTCATCCGTGTGCAGATTGGATGCGATTTTCTCGCATGTAAGCATCCGTGTGACATCCGTATGACATCCGTATGGCGAGATTTTCTCGCCGGCTTGCAAAAATGACATATAGGGCATGTGCACACGCTGCGGAAACGTATTCCACAGCATGTCAGTTCCTTGTGTGGATTCCACAGCGGTTTACACCTTCTCCATAATAGGAATCCGCAGGTGTAAAACCACAGATGAAATCCGCATAAAAACCGCAACAAAAAAAACGCGGTAAATCCGAGGTAATTCCGCAGTAAATCCAAATTACCAAAATCAGTCAGGAAAAATCTGCAGAGTAATCTACAGCGTGTGCACATAGCCATAATGTATCCACGGGCTCAAATATTCGTGAAAACATATATACAGTCTATATATATATACTGTATATACTGTATATATATATATGTCAGTGAGACACATCTATATATTATATATATCTTTATATTTCATACAAAGCTACATAGCAGAATAGCCTAGCCGGTAATTCATTTGTTGGCTTTTGCTAAATCATTTCAGAACCTGACAGGATATGAGACATGGTTTACATACAGTAAACCGTTGCATATCCGTTAGATTTTTATATGTCCCTCACTAATAATGTTAGTAGTGTATGTGTGTAAAATTTTCGAGCTGTGGTAAATTAAAGTATTAATTAATGGAAAAAACTGGCGTGGGCTCCCGCGCAGAGGGAAAGCCAGTGACTGAGGGCAGATATAAATAGCCTAGAGAGGGACCATGGTTATTGGCCCCCCTAGCTAAAAAAACTGTGCCTCCAGCCACCCCAGAAAAAGCGCATCTGTCCAGCACTTAGCCTCTCTCTTCGCATTGCCCTGTAGTGGTTGCATATGGGGTAATAAGGGGTAAATGTCACCTTGCTATTGTAAGGTGACATTAAGCCTGGTTAATAATGGAGAGGTGTCAATAAGACTCCTATCCATTGTTAATCCAATAGTATGATTGGGTTAAAAATACACTCACACATTAAGAATAACGTCTTTTAATGAAATAATTAAACACACAGGTTTAACATCTTTCTTACACTCTCAATTCAAGTGAAGCCCTTGTTCTTCTGTAAAAAAAAAATCCAAAATAAAAAAACAATATCCCAAACCTGTCAGCTGTACAGTCAAGTCCCAAGCTGCAATCCATCTCAAGGGGTTAAATAGTTTACAACCTTGAGTGGTGCTAATGCTACCAGCCAGGCTGTAAACCACGGAAGAATGAATGCAAGGTGACATTAACCCCTTATTACCCCATATGCCACCGCTACAGGGCAATGGGAAGAGAAAGACTAAGTGCCGGAATAGGCGCATCTAACAGACGCGCCTTTTCTGGGGTGGCTGGGGGCAGATTTTTTTAGCCAGGTGGGGGCCAATAATAATGGTCCCTCTCTAGGCTATTAATATCTGCCCTTAGTCACTGGCTTTCCCTCTCTGGTGGAAAAAATTGCGGGAGCCCACGCCAGTTTTTTCCGTGAATTAATACTTTAATTTAACACCTACAGCTCCAAAATTTTACACACATATTACTAACATTATTAGTCAGGGACATATATAAATCTAACTGATATGCAATGGTTTACTGTATGTCTTATATCCTGCCGGGTTCTGCAATGATTCTACAGCAGGGGTGTCAAACTGCATTCCTCGAGGGCCTCAAACCATGCGTGTTTTCAAGATTTCCTTCTCATTGCACAAGGTGCTGGAATCATTCTGTGCAGGTGATTAAATGATCACCTGTGCAATACAAGGAAATCCTGAAAACATGACCTGTTTGCAGCCCTTGAGGAATGCAGTTTGACACCCCTGTTCTACAGAACCCGAAAATTTAATTATCGGCTATTCTGCTATCTAGCTCTCTATGAAATATAAAGATATATATATATATATATATATATATATATATATATATATATATATATATATATACCGTATATACTCGAGTATAAGCCGACCCGAGTATAAGCCGACCCCACTAATTTTGTCACCAAAAACTGGGAAAACTTATTGACTCGAGTATAAGCCTAGGGTGGAAAATGCAGCAGCTACCAGTAGATGTCAAAAATAAAAATAGATACCGATAAAAGTAAAATTAATTGAGACATCAGTAGGTTAAGTGTTTTTGAATATCCATATTGAATCAGGAGCCCCATAGAATGCTCCATACAGTTCATGATGGGCCCCATAAGATACAAAATACGCCCCATATAATGCTCCATATTAAAATACGCCCCATATAATGCTGCATAAAGGTTGATGGTCCCAAAAAAGTGCTCCACACATTATGCCCCATAAGATGCTCCACACATTATACCCCAAGAGATACTCCACACATTATGCCCCATAAGATGCTCCATACATTGTGGCCCCATAAGATTCTCCATACATTGTGGCCCCATACAATGCTCCATACATTGTGGCCCCATACAATGCTCCATACATTGTGGCACCATACAATGCTCCATACATTGTGGCACCATACGATGCTCCATATATTGTGGTCCCATACAATGCTCCATATATTGTGGCCCCATACAATGCTCCATATATTGTGGCACCATACAATGCTCCATATATTGTGGCCCCATACAATGCTCCATATATTGTGGCACCATACAATGCTCCATACCTTGTGGCACCATACGATGCTCCATATATTGTGGCCCCATACAATACTCCATATATTGTGGCACCATACAATGCTCCATATATTGTGGCCCCATACAATGCTCCATATATTGTGGCACCATACAATGCTCCATATATTGTGGCCCCATACAATGCTCCATATATTGTGGCACCATACAATGCTCCATACATTGTGGCACCATACAATGCTCCATACATTGTGGCACCACTGTTGTGAAATTGGATTTTGGGCTCCCCCGGTGGCCACTGGTGGAATTGAACTTGTGTGCATCATCCCCTCTGTTCACCTGTTCCCATCAGGATGTGGGAGTCGCTATTTAACCTTGCTCCTCTGTCACTTCCATGCCGGTCAACATTGTAATCAGAAGCCTTTCTGTGCATGTTCCTGCTACCAGACAACTTCCAGCTAAGTCGGACTTTTGTCCTTGTTTGTTTTTTGCATTTTGTTCCAGTTCACAGCTGCAGTTTCGTTTCTGTGTCTGGAAAGCTCTTGTGATCTGAAATTGCCACTCTGATGTTATGAGTTAATACTAGAGTCTTAAAGTAATTTCAGGATGGTGTATTGATAGGGTTTTCAGCTGACCATGAAAGTACCCTTTCTGTCTTCCTGCTATCTAGTAAGCGGACCTCGATTTTGCTAAACCTATTTTCATACTACGTTTGTCATTTTCATCTTAAATCACCGCCAATATATGTGGGGGCCTCTGTCTGCCTTTCGGGGAAATTTCTCTAGAGGTGAGCCAGGACTATATTTTCCTCTGCCAGGATTAGTTAGTCCTCCGGCCGGCGCTGGGCGTCTAGGGATAAAACGCAGGCTACGCTACCCGGCTACTGTTAGTTGTGCGGCAGGTTTAGTTCATGGTCAGTTTAAGTTTCCATCCTTCCAAGAGCTAGTTCCTATGTATGCTGGGCTATGTTCTCTTGCCATTGAGAACCATAACACACCATACAATGCTCTATACATTGTGGCACCATACAATGCTCCATATATTGTGGCACCATACAATGCTCCATATATTGTGGCACCATACAATGCTCCATATATTGTGGCACCATACAATGCTCCATATATTGTGGCCCCATACAATGCTCCATATATTGTGACACCATACAGTGCTCCATACATTGTGGCACCATATGATGCTCCATATATTGTGGCACAATACAATGCTCCATATATTGTGGCACCATACAATGCTCCATATAGTGTGGCACCATACAATGCTCCATATATTGTGGCACCATACAATGCTCCATATATTGTGGCCCCATACAATGCTCCATATATTGTGGCACCATACAATGCTCCATATATTGTGGCACCATACAATGCTCCATATATTGTGGCACCATACAATGCTCCACACATTTGACCCATTTGCTGTTGCTGCGATTAAAATAAAAAAATCACATACTCACCTCACTTCGCTCAGGCCCCCGGCACTTGCAATAGTCACCTTCCGCGTTCCATCGCTGCGCGCTGCTCTGTCTTCCATCCTCTGCACTGACTGTTCAGGCAGAGGGCGGTGCACACTAATTGCGTCATCGCGCCCTCTGACCTGAACAGTCACAGCCAGAGGACGGAAGACAGAGCAGCGTGCAGCGATGGAACGAGGAAGGTGACTATAGCGCACTGCTCACCTCCCCGTCATACTCACCTGCTCCCGGCACGGTCCCTGGCAGCATCTCACTGTCAGATGGTCTCCGGGAGCCGGCGGCGTCTTCCTGTGTTCAGCGGTCACGTGGTACCTCTCATTAAAGTAATGAATATGGACGCATATTCATTACTTTAATGAGCGGTATGTGACAGCTGAACACAGGAAGATGCCGCCGGCTCCTGGAGACCATCTGACAGTGAGACGCTGCCACGGACCGCGCTGGGAGCAGGTGAGTATATCACCACGTCGCTCCCCCCCCTCCGCTGACAATGACTCCAGTATAAGCTAAGAGCAGGGCCGGACTGGCCATCGGTCAGTTCTGGCAAATGCCAGAAGGGCCGGTGGCAGTAGTGGGCCGCTCGAGTGTGCCGCTGTCGGCACACTCCCCCCGCTGTCGGCGCACTCCCCCCGCTGTCGGCACACTCCCCCCGCTGTCGGCACATTCCCCGCCTCGCATTCAACTATACCGGCGTCTAGCCGGTACAGTTGAATGCAATGATGG
Organism: Ranitomeya variabilis; assembly: GCF_051348905.1. NCBI lineage: Eukaryota > Metazoa > Chordata > Amphibia > Anura > Dendrobatidae > Ranitomeya > Ranitomeya variabilis. The sequence goes on from NC_135232.1 coordinate 956,517,980, forward strand.
AGGAGAGAGCGTCTGCTGACGCTCCCTCTCCCATCTTACCCCGCTCTGCTTGGCGCTGACACTGCGTGTGCGCGATGACGTCATATCATCGCGCACCCGCTGTATGTCGGGCAGGCAGACTGCAGCTGCTGAGAACGGAGCCAGGAGCAGCACGGGGCACGAGGAGAGGTGAGGAGAGTGTTTTTTTATTATTATATATATATATATATATCTCAATGAGTGATAACTGGATTGTGGGGCTTTTGGGGGGGCTGCATTACATTCTATGGGGCTGTGCTGCATTACACTCTATGGGGCTGTGCTGCATTACATTCTATGGGGCTGTGCTGCATTACATTCTATGGGGGCTGGCTGCATTACATTCTATGGGGCTGTGCTGCATTACATTCTATGGGGGCTGTGCTGCATTACATTCTATGGGGCTGTGCTGCATTACATTCTATGGGGCTGTGCTGCATTACATTCTATGGGGGCTGTGCTGCATTACATTCTATGGGGGCTGTGCTGCATTACATTCTATGGGGGCTGTGCTGTATTACATTCTATGGGGGGCTGGCTGCATTACGTTCTATGGGGCTGTGCTGTATTACATTCTATGGGGGCTGGCTGCATTACATTCTATGGGGGCTAGCAGCATTACATTCTATGGGGCTGTGCTGTATTACATTCTATGGGGCTGTGCTGCATTACATTCTATGGGGCTGTGCTGCATTACATTCTATGGGGGCTTTGCTGCATTACATTCTATGGGGCTGTGCTGCATTACATTCTATGGGGGCTGTGCTGCATTACATTCTATGGGGGCTGTGCTGCATTACATTCTATGGGGGCTGTGCTGTATTACATTCTATGGGGGGCTGGCTGCATTACGTTCTATGGGGCTGTGCTGTATTACATTCTATGGGGGCTGGCTGCATTACATTCTATGGGGGCTAGCAGCATTACATTCTATGGGGCTGTGCTGTATTACATTCTATGGGGCTGTGCTGCATTACATTCTATGGGGCTGTGCTGCATTACATTCTATGGGGGCTTTGCTGCATTACATTCTATGGGGCTGTGCTGCATTACTCTCTATGGGGGCTGGCTGCATTACATTCTTTGGGGCTGTGCTGCATTGCATTCTATGGGGGCTGTGCTGCATTACATTCTATGGGGGCTGTGCTGCATTACATTCTATGGGGCTGTGCTGCATTACATTCTATGGGGGCTGGCTGCATTACATTCTATGGGGGGCTGGCTGTATTACATTCTATGGGGCTGTGCTGCATTACATTCTATGGGGCTGTGCTGAATTACATTCTATAGGGACTGTGCTGTATTACATTCTATGGGGGCTGTGCTGTATTACATTCTATGGAGGGCTGGCTGCATTACATTCTATGGGGCTGTGCTGTATTACATTCTATGGGGGGCTGGCTGCATTATATTCTATGGGGCTGTGCTGTATTACATTCTATGGGGGCTGGCTGCATTACATGCATTACATTCTATGGGGGCTGTGCTGTATTACATTCTATGGGGGTCTGGCTGCATTACATTCTATGGGGGCTAGCAGCATTACATTCTATGGGGCTGTGCTGTATTACATTCTATGGGGCTGTGCTGTATTACATTCTATGGGGCTGTGCTGTATTACATTCTATGGGGGCTGGCTGCATTACATGCATTACATTCTATGGGGGCTGTGCTGTATTACATTCTATGGGGGGCTGGCTGCATTACATTCTATGGGGGCTAGCAGCATTACATTCTATGGGGCTGTGCTGTATTACATTCTATGGGGCTGTGCTGCATTACATTCTATGGGGCTGTGCTGAATTACATTCTGTGGGGGCTGTGCTGCATTACATTCTATGGGGCTGTGCTGCATTACATTCTATGGGGGCTGGCTGCATTACATTCTATGGGGGCTGTGCTGCATTACATTCTATGGGGGCTGTGCTGCACTACATTCTATGGGGCTGTGCTGCATTACATTCTATGGGGCTGTGCTGCATTACATTCTATGGGGGCTGGCTGCATTACATTCTATGGGGGCTGTGCTGCATTACATTCTATGGGGGCTGGCTGTATTAATTCTATGGGGCTGTGCTGCATTACATTCTATGCGGCTGTGCTGCATTACATTCTATGGGGGGCTGGCTGCATTACATTCTATGGGGCTGTGCTGTATTACATTCTATGGGGGCTGGCTGCATTACATTCTATGGGGGCTGTGCTGTATTACATACTATGGGGGCTGTGCTGGATGACATTCTATGGGGGCTGTGCTGGATTACATTCTATGGGGGCTGGCTGTATTACATTCTATGGGGGCTGTGCTGCATTACATTCTATGGGGGCTGTGCTGCATTACATTCTATGGGGGCTGGCTGTATTACATTCTATGGGGGCTGGCTGTATTACATTCTAAGGGGGCTGTGCTGTATTACATTCTATGGGGGCTGTGCTGCATTACATTCTATGGGGGCTGTGCTGTATTACATTCTATGGGGGGCTGGCTGCATTAAATTCTATGGGGCTGTGCTGTATTACATTCTATGGGGGCTGGCTGCATTACATGCATTACATTCTATGGGGGCTGTGCTGTATTACATTCTATGGGGGCTGTGCTGTATTACATTCTATGGGGGCTGTGCTGTATTGCATTCTATGGGGGCTGGCTGTATTAAATTCTATGGGGGCTGTGCTGTATTACATTCTATGGGGACTGTGCTGTAATGCTGGATACAGCTGTGATTATATGTTATATAGTCGTGTTACACTCCCCTCGCTTCTTGTAACCTACAAGTGTACAAAGATATTATACAGTCACCAGGCGACAAGTGGGCCTGTGTAACTTCAAATGCCAGGGCTGAATTTTAGTCCCAGTCCGGCCCTGGCCGAGAGGGTCACTTTCAGCCCAAAAAAGTGGGCTGGAAATCTCGGCTTATACTCGAGTATATACGGTATATATACAGTATATATATATATATATATATATATATATATATATATATATATATATATATATATATATATATATACACATATATATATGTGTGTCAATGACATATATATATGTATAAATACTGTATATACCTATACTATGTGTAGATATTTATTTTATCAATTCTATTTTAACCTGTCAGTGTGATTTTATATTACACCGCACTGAATTGCTAGCTTTTCCAAAGGACACCGGTGCGTATTTCTCGCAAGTCGCACTGATAGTCCGTGTAGTGTGCGAGTATTTCTCATTATATATAGACTTCATTGGCGAGTCTCGGATGTAATACGGTGCAAATCGCAGCATGCTGCGATTTCTCTCGCACGTATAATATGGCCGAGAACATTGGTCCGAGTGCTATGCGATTTTTTATCGCATAGCACTTGTCCGTATTATTAGTGTGACTCTGGCTTTAGGCAGAAAGTTCAGGCTATTGTTAGGTCATGCATCCCTGAGATGGATGAGGGAAAAGAAGGGGAAGAATGCCCGGCTAACTAAGTGGTTTCTGGTGCTCCAGGACTTTACTTTTCATATGGAACACAGGCCAGGGAAGTTGCATGGGAGCGCAGATGCCCTGTCCAGAATCCCCTGCTTAACCAGTGAAGGTGCCAAAACCCCCAGCTTTGGACAGAGGGGGGGTATGTGACAGAGTCACTGGTAAAGTAATGGAGGGGAGATATGTGTAACTGCACTTAATGGCAACAGTGATGTGAAACCAGAGTAATTTCCTCCAGAACACTACGTGTTGTGAAGGTTAAGTTAAAGTTTCGTACATAGGCTGGTTTTATGTGGGCATCCAGAGTGGGTGGGAGGGTACCCACCTTATCTTCACCTGCACTGACTGGACCTGTGTGATGTCACAATCATGTGGTCAGTCACATGATGGATAGAATTGACATGGTCTAGGGTTTAAGTGGTGGGCTTTTCAAGACAGCAGTGTGCAGTGTACCCAGAGAGGAAATACTCCAGGAAAGTGTTTGTGCCCGTGTGGCATGTTATGAACCTGTACCATGGACACCATGAGCAGGCAGAACTCCGCTAGTAAAAGGATTGTGTTTTCTTTCTTTTTATTTTGTTTTGCGGTTTTACCCAGGGAGCCATATTTATTTTCTCTTGCTTGGTTTATGGTGCCTCAATAAACCAAGCACATTCTTAAGCAGACACTGTTCCCCGTTCGAGTCAGAGGCTCTACCACAAGTGGTATTTCGGATGCGGGCAACATTCCAGGAACATGGGTAGCAGTGGTGGATAAACCATATGTCCTGGGTGAAGGTGACTAAAGGAATGGAACAATGGTAGGACAAAATGGAGGAGCTAATCAAGCACCTGATCCTGAGCCAACAGCATTAGCATCAGGCACAGCAGGAGTGTCAGGACTCTGAACATTTTTTATTACCTTTTTGTGCATTAGTGCCCTTTTCCAAGATGGCGTCTTTGGTCTCATGTGCGCTGTCTTCCTGCTATAAAACTCCACCATAGCCTTCAGTCTGTGCTAGAGTATTCTGCCTTGCATCCAGCTCCTGACCTCTGGTGACTCCCTGGCTATATACCTGCTCCTGTGAACATGTGGGGTTATCCTGCAACTCTGCTCTGAGTTCCTGCTGCATACACCAGTTCCAGTAATCCTCCTTCATCTGCTGCTCGTGTTTGCTTCCATCTACATTTGCTGGACATGTAAGCTGTTTCTGCTCTGCAAGAACCTGAGACTATTACCCAGACCTCCCTGGTTGAGCTAAGATATTATTTGAACTGCCTTATAAGCATATCTATCTGTGTTTTGGACTAAGCAAGGACTTATTCGTGTCAAGTATCCTCAAGAATAATTGTGCTTCATAGACTTTCTGCGTGATTGCATTTTTCTCTGAAGTTTCCTATAGACTGCTGAGCTGCATTTGATATTTGCACCAAGTGTTGTGGACTTGAGTTTCTCTCTGCACCTGTTTGAATCACCGTGTGATAATATAGACTTTACCACTTATAAAACTGTGTCCTGTAGTTGTCTTGTTCCACGTAAAGAGTCTCCTGAGTTATCCCCTATAATTATTACAAGGAGACAAAAAAACAAAAGATAGTCAGCTCACCTGAATATCGACTATTCCACACCTATTCCTGCATGGAAAAGTTGAGCACTCAGTCCACAGAAAATTCGATGAATCCAGCAGGAATGTAGTAAAATCAGTATATTTATTTCTTCATTTTTTAAAAAAGGAAAGGGTTGTATCCTATGGTACACCACTTGTAAATAAATTATAATTTCTTACAGCATTATGCACACATGGCAGCATTCTTCTGACGCGTTTCAACTAACGTCTTAATCTTGTCAGGAGACAAACTCCTAATACAACAGCTTCAACAGCAACAAAGGCAGCTGGAACTCCTGCTGGGAGATGTCCGCAGCAGAGAAACCGCCCCTCCCCCATATCAAGGTGATCAGTCGTGAGTCCGGAAAGCCATGCAAAAGATGACCCCAGGGAATGATATGGAGGCATTTCTCACTCTGTTCGAGCGGGTGGCTAGTAAAAGGACTGTGTTTTCTTCCTTTTTATTTTGCTTTGCCCAGTGGTCCACGTTTATTTTTCCTTGCATGGTTTATGCTACCTCAATAAACCAAGCACTTTGTTAAAGAGACAATGTTCATTTAAACTTCTATGTCCAGCCGAGTGAGATGCTCTGTCACAATATACACTTATAAATAGATTTCCCTTCTGTATTAATCAAATAAATAGTGTTGGTTAATTACCACTGTCTCCTCATTATCTGCGTTGTTGCATTCAAGCAACCTGCTTACACCTGCACCACTCCAATGACTGGAAATGAGCTGCTGTACAGCCAGTATGCCAGCCAGAGTTTTACCTGCAGATTACCACTATTCTTGCAGGTAATTAGCATTTCTCGGAGTGACAGGTTCCAGTTAAATGGGTTCTTCAGTGAAGATATATTATCACCTATTTGTAGTAGTATATGTGACAACTTAATCGATGGGCCTGACTGCAGGGATCAACCCCAATCAGCAGAATGGGGATTTTTTTATCCCTTAATAATAATAGAGCAGCAGTGTGTGCCTCACCACTGCTCCATTCATTCTTTATAGGGCTGCCAAAAAGAAGGAATGAATGGAGCAGGGGTTGGGCATACACACTCCTATTCCATTTTAACAAAAAATGAGTACAAAAGTGTTGATTAATCTGGGGCTCAGAAGCTGAACTTCCACCGATCTATAAAATATCGCCTACCCTGTGGATAGGTGATAACTAGTGATGGGCGAGCACTAAAATGCTCGGGTGCTCGTTGCTCGGGTCGAGCAAATTGGAATGCTCGGGTGCTCGACTCGAGCAACGAGCCCAATGTAAGTCTGGGAAAACTGAGCACTTGGGCCGTGACCCCCATGGGGGTCCTTTTAGGGTCTACAAACGTCTGAAATCAATGGGAACATCAAATGACATGGGGACATCATTGGGAAGACCCCTGGAAGCATTTCTGACTCCCAGGTCACAGCTGTGAACAATGTTGTCAGAGTCTTACACCACTTTTACAGGCGCACAATAAAACATACAAAAACGAAACCAAAATGGATTTTCCTGGGAAATATGTGAAGGAACATCCTTTCCAGGGTAATGATTTGTATGTAAGGCAAAATAAATAACCCAAAACAAAAATGTTGCTCCACCATTTCAACTTTAGCATTGCTTTCAACCAAGATAAATGCATTTACTGGGAAATGTCATTTTAACATTTTACAACCTTATTTGGCCATGTGGTGTGTGACACATCATCAGACACATCCTGTTTCATTTATGAAGGAGGGACTCTGAAAGTCACAAAGTCTATTTTTATAGAGCCAGCAGTCGGCCCTCACTTTTCTTAGAGAGCCATCAGCCGGCTATGCTTTGTTGTTCCCATTTTTAAACAGTGGGTATCTTATACTGTTATTGCTTACACAGTGAGTGCCAGGGCTGCCCAAATTTGGACGCACCACAACAACCCACTCAACAGACATCATGGATGACCACATGCAACCAAAGTTCCCAGTATTCATTTGGTACACCCATACTGTTTGCTTATGTATTGAATGCAAGGCCTGCCCTGCACCAAAGTTACACACACCCCAATAAGCCTTTGAACCCACGTACTGGATGGCCATATGAAAACCACGTTCACATTATTCATTTGGTACTCCCATACTGTTTGCTTATGCATTAAATGCAAGGCCTGCCTTGCACAAAAGGCTACTTTCACACTAGCGTCGTGCGCTGCACGTCGCTAAGCGACGTTGCGGCGCACCAACGCTAGCTGCGGAAGCGCCGCACAACGGGGGCAGCGGATGCTGTTTTTCAACGCATCCGCTGCCCCATTGTGAGGTGCGGGGAGGCGGGGGCGGAGTTCCGGCCGCGCATGTGCAGTCGGAAATGCTGCAGACGACGCACCAAAAAACGTTACAAGCAACGTTTTTTGGTGGCGGCGGTCCGACGCAACACGACGCAACCGTCGCACGACGGTTGCGACGTGTGGCAATGCGTCGCACTGCGTCGCTAATAAAAGTCTATGGAGAAAAAACGCATCCTGCAAGCACTTTTGCAGGATGCGTTTTTTCTGCAAAACGACGCATAGCGACGTGCAGTGCACGACGCTAATGTGAAAGAGGCCAAAGTTACATGCACACCAATAAGCCTTTGAACGCACATGCTGCATGGCCACATGAAACCAAAGTTCCCATTATTATAATTTTTTTAAGTCACCTAAAATTTGCCCATGAAGTGAATACAAGGCCTGCCCAAAATTGGCGCGCATTCTAATCCCCCAAGGAAGAAATGTGGAGGATGGCCTCCGAATTTTTTTTTCCCAGCTTAAAGGAGCGGGTCTCCTATACTTGTATACTTGTAAACATTTCCCCCTGGGGGGGGGTTACGCCTCACCATACTGAGTAAACATTTTTGAAATGGGTATCATAAATACCCTTGAAAAAAATTACTTGGCTGTTGCATCATGGAACATGTTTACCCTGGTGATCTAGTGGTGGCGTCGGAAGAGACGTGGAGGATGGCCTCCGAGAAATCTTTTCCCAATTTAAAGGAGCGGGTCTTCTTTACTTGTAATGCTCCTACACTAAGTGTATGTGCTGACAAACATTTCCCCCTGGGGGGTACACATCAACATACTGTGTAAACATCTTTTTTAAAGGGCATCAAAAACACCCTTTTACACAATAAGTAGGCTGTTGCATCATGGACCACGGTCACCATGGTGATCTAGTGGTGGTGGATGATGAGGATGAGAAGAAGAAGGAGGATAACACCAAATAGCCAAAATCAGGAAGTGAATACCCATGTGTGGGTGTGAAGAGGTGCATGGGAATACACCTGTCAAAAAAAGACACTGTATTGGAGGTTATGTTTCGCTGTTATCATTCGGTGGTGTAGAGAAGCCTGGCCTTATCCAGCTCTTGTTCATTTTTATAAGAGTCAGCCTATCAGCATTTTCAGTTGACAGCCAGAGGAGCTTATCAGTTATAATTCTACCAGCAGCACTAAAAACCAGCTCTGACAGAACGCTAGCAGCAGGGCAGGCCAGGACCTCCAAGGCGTAAAGAGCCAGTTCATGCCACGTGTCCAGCTTAGATACCCAATAATTAAAAGGCACAGAGGAATCCTGGAGGATGTTTGTATGGTCAGCAAGGTACTCCCTCAACATCTTCCTAAACTTTGCCCTCCTTGTGAGAGTACCTAGCGCCTCTGGGCCAGGACAATGGGAGGGTCTGATAAAACTCTCCCAGAATTTTGCCAGTGTTCCCCTGCCTCTGCTGGATTGGAGTTGTGTCTCTCTCGCCTGCACTCCTGGGTTGTCCAACAAACTGTGACCTCTGCCGCCAGTGTTTTCAGATGGGAATTTTTTAAATAATTCCGCAAAAATGGCCCTCTGGTACTGCAACATTTTAGTACACCTACCTGCCTCTGGAAGAAGAGATAGAAAGTTGTCCTTGTAGCATGGGTCTAGAAGTGTCACCAACCAGTAATGAGTGTCACTGAAAATTTTGATAATGTGAGGGTCATGGGAAAGGCAGTGCAACATAAAGTCAGCCATGTGTGCCAGACTGCTAACACCAACAGGATGACTGACCATGCTGTCCTCCTTCTCCTCCACCTCCTTCTCCTCCCTGTCCTCAGGCCATCCACGCTGAACAGACAGTATGACAGCTTGTAGTACCGTCTATAGTGCATGAAAGTAGCTCCTGTTCTTCCTCCTTCTCTTCCTTATTGTCAACTAATCGACATTGGGATGACATGAGGCTGGGCTGTGTGTAATCACCCTGTATGGTTCCTTGCTCAATCTGCATCGTGCCCCGCCTGCAATGCATCCTCTTTCATTGTGAGCAGACAGATTTCAGAATGCAGAGAAGCAGGATGGTAATGCTAGTTATTGTGTCATCGCCGCTCACCATCTTCATGGAGTACTCAAAGTTTTGTAGGATGGTTCATATGTCTGACATCCATGTCCACTCCTGAGGTCTTGTGTGTGGAGTCTGAACTGAATACCGAAGGCCTTGTTGATGCTGGTAGTCAACAACTGCCCTCTTCTGCTCACAAATCCTTTCCAACATATGCAGTGTAGAGTTCCAACGCGTGGGGACATCACACAGCAGTCGGTGAGCCGGAAGCTGCAAATGCTGCTGAAGCACAGCAAGGGCGGCTGAAGCTGTAGCTGATTTTCTAAAATGGGCACACAGGCGGTGTACTTTCACAAGCAGATCCAGCAGCTCTGGGTAGCTTTTGAGAAACCGTTGAACAACGAGGTAGGCCAAGCATGGTACTTGTGTGAGCTCGACTCGCCTCAGAGCCGCCACCAGGTTCCGGCCATTGTCACACACAACCATGCCTGGCTGTAGGTTCAGCGGTGTCAGCCACAGATGTACCTGCTCTTTCAGAGCTGTCCACAACTTTTCAGCATTGTGCGGTTTATCACCTAAGCATATTAGCTTCACCACAGCCTGTTGCCGCTTGGCTGAGGCAGTGCTGCAGTGCTTCCAGCTTGTGACTGATGTGCTCATTTCGGTGATAGAGGCTGGAGAGGAGGAGGTGCAGGAGCTGTAGACTGTGGGGGCAACCCTGACTGACATAGGGCCCACAATCCTTGGCGTCGGAAGGACGTGTTCCATCCCAAGGTCCGATTGGTCCCGGCTTCCACTGTTAACCCAGTGTGGCGTCAGCGAGATGTACTGTCCCTGCCCACAAGCACTTGTCCACGTGTCCATGGTTGGATGGACTTTCCTGGTAACAGGATTGATGAGGGTATGGGTAATGTTGTGGGACACGTGCTTGTGTAATGCCGGAATGGCACAGCGGGAGAAATAGTGGCAGCTGGGGACCGAGTACCTTAGGACGGCTGCCGCCATCAAGTTGCAGAAAGCTTCCATCTCCACAAGCCTAAAAGGCAACATTTTGAGTGCAAGCAGACGAGAAATGTGTGAATTTAGTACTGTGGCCTGTGGGGCATTGGCTGCGTATTTCCGTTTGCATTCCGATGACAGGGGTATGGACAACTGAAGGCTGCGCTTGGACAAGGACATGGACGTGCTTGATGATGGTGCTAGTTGAGTGTGGGCAATGACAGGTGTAGGGCAGGAGGCATCTTCGCATGCAGCGTGGACAGGAGATTGGCTTGCACACACAACAGTGGAAGAAGCAGTGGTGTCACCCGCAGACACTATTCCAGGAGCCTGGGGTTCGGCCTACAAAGTCGGGTGCTTTGCTGCCATGTGCCTGATCATGCTGGTGGTGGTCAGGCTGGTAGTTTTGCTACCTCTGCTGATGCGGGCATGGCAGGTGGTGCAAATTGCCTGTTTGGGGTTATCGGCAGAGTCTTTAAACAACAACCAGACTCGGGAAGACCTAACAGTTGTACTGCCAACTTACGTTATGTTGAGGAACGATTGCCCGCATTCTGACTGTGGCCACCACACTTCTTCCTCCATGATGGGGTGCTATGCCTCCCTCCCCCTGTGTGCTGCTGTCCTCGCTCTGCATGTTCTCCTGCCACGTTGGGTCAGTTACTATATCATCCACCACCTCGTCTTCCTCTTCCACATCCTGGTCCTCCTCCTGACTTTCTGGCAATTGTGTCTCATCTTCATCCACCTCTTGTGACACGTTCCCACCGTCGCATTCATGTGACCGTAGCTTCTCAAATATTTGGGCATCGCTACATGCGATCTCATCTTGACCTGCTTCAAGTAGACTGGGCGAGAGGCCCGAATCTATAACTGGAAAAGTGAACAGCTCTTCGGAGTGACCAAGTGTGGGATCTGTTGTCTCCAGCCACTCGGCATGGTGGGAGTAAGGAGGATCAAGGTGAGGAATATGCGGTCCATATTCACAGTTACTCAGACTTGACCATGTGGAAGACAGGGTGCTGGTGGTGGTGGCAAAGTGACTGGACACATTATCCGCTATCCAACCAACAACCTTTTGACACTGCACTGGGTTCAATAATGGTGTTCTGCAGTCCCCTAGTAATTCGGACAGGAAGGTCGGGCGAGAAGATGTGGGTGTTTGTTGTGGCACAATTTCAGCTTGCCCACGACCTCGGCCTCTGTATGCACCATCACTATCACGTCCACTTCCCCGTCCCTTGCCATATTCCTTGCCCATTTTAATTGGACTACAATATTTTCCACGTTCACTACAAATGGCTGAAATTGGAGCCGAACTTATATGTGATCTGTGTGCGGGAAAACCACAGTTTAAAATATGTGTAATGTAGGTAACAATTTTTATTTTAGCAAATTGCTGTCAATAACTAGGGTAAGAAACAGTAAAAACAGTTGAATGGAGGCCTGAAATGCCACAATTTGTAGCCCACAGATAGATGAGGCGTCTGACAGAGATACCATACTGTTCAATATGTGGCCTGTATTTTGTGTTTTTTAATGCAAAATAGTGTATAGAACTAGGGTAACACACAGCAAAAACAGTTGAATGTACACCTCAAATGCCACAATTTGTAGGCCACAGATAGATGAGGACTGACGGAGATACCACACTGTTCAATATGTGGTCTGTATTTTTTTTTTTTTTAACACAAAATAGTGTATAGAACTATGGTAACAGATGGCCAAAACAGTTGAATGGAGGTCTCAAATGCCACAATTTGATGCCCACAGGTAGATGAGGCGTCTGACGGAGATACCACACTGCTCAATATGTGGCCTGTATTGTTTGTTTTTTTAACACAAAATAGTGTATAGAACTACGGTAACAGACAGCCAGACAGTTGAATGGAGGTCTCAAATGCCACAATTTGTAGCCCACAGATAGCTGAGGCGTCTGACGGAGATAGCCCACTTTCAAATATCTGGCCTGTATTTTTTTTTTTTTTTGCCCAGCTAAATTGTGTCAATAAGTAGGCTAAGACACAACAAGAAAAATTCTATGGAGGCCAGAAATGGCACAATTTTGAGCGCAATGATATTTGATCTGTGTGACAGACAAAACCCAGTGTAAAATATCTGCCCTGCAGCTAAATATTTTTTTGGCAGCTAAATATTATTTGGGCAGCAAAATGGTGTCAAGAAATAATATAAGACACTCCAAAACATTTTTGCAGTACCACAAACAGGCTCGGACTGGCCCATAGGGTAACAGGGGAATCCCCCGGTGGGCCACTGTATGGGCAGTACTTGGCATAATTCACTTGATTCACTCTGTACAGAAAAAAACAGCATCTCATCATTCACTAACCAAACTACCCAGTTTATTATTATATAGAGATATTGGTCAAATTGTGAATGAGGGTAGTGTAATATTTGTATGCAGGTGAAAAGTGGACCCCCAAAGTCAATGTTACAGGTGGGCCAATGGCACCCCAGTCCGACACTGACCACAAAAATGGCAGAATTTTCTGCGCACTCAGATGTGATGGCTGGGACGGGCAAACCCGTTTAAAATAGCTGTATTTTCACGCTGTGCAATGAAAAAGATCTGACTGTATTCTGCAGTGTCAACAAGCAAATGGAGAAAAAAAGGGGGCTCTTGATTGCTTTGGAATAAAATAATCAGGATTAAGATGCAAAAAAAAATATTCATGGCCACTGATACCTGGGGCTTTGTATATACATTCAATATATGTAATAGGCAGAAGCAGCAGACAGTAATGAAATGGACCATCTTGACGTATGGTATGAAGTATGCCACATACAATGCCTGCCTGCTACTCATATCTATATACCCACATACACTCCCTGCCTACCTAGCACTGTAATCTATATACCCCGTAAATAGTCCTTAGACGGACTGTTGATTAAGCTGGATTTGTTATTATGGTATACCCACACTAACTTATAAACCCCCAAATCTGAACCTATCTCCAGCAAATCTCCCTACACTGTCTGATTCTGGAGGTGACTGTGACGAGCAGGGCGGCGGCAAGTCTCATATAGACCTGATGACGTTGTGCAGCCAGCTAATCACTGTAATGCCACAACCAACATGGCTGTGGCATTACAGTGCATGGCAGACAATCCCTGCATGTTGATTGGCGCTTTAAAGAGCGCCAAACATGCAGGGCGGGGACCTGAGCTCCCACCGAATAATTCCGGAAATGCCCCGGCGCTTACAGCGATGCTCGGGCGAGTACGGAGCATTACCAAGTATGCTCGCTAATCACTAGTGATAACTTACTGTATCTACACTGCAGAACTCTTTAATGCTGGAAATAGTCATCCAAAGCAGAACTGTGGGCAGTATGACCAAGCCATTGATATCGTGTTGATTTGAGGTGTCCAGTAAAGCGCATAACTAATATATAAAGTTGAGTGTATGTGTGTGTGTGTGTGTATTAGCCATGGCCACTCCACATAGCCCCAACCAATCATCTTTCATTTCACCAGAGCTGTTGAAAAGAAGCTGAGCTGTGATTGGTTGCTATGACCAACAGTTTTCCTTGTAGACAGTTGTGGTAACTGAGGCCTATTATTCTTATCATTTCTATGGTGTTATCGTCCTTCTGTAAGGCTTCCTTCACACTAGCGTCAGCCCGACCTGTCGACGCGCGTTGTGAAAGTGATGCCCGACGTGGGCAGCGGAAGCAGTCTTATGACGCTTCCGCTGCCCCATTGTAAGGTCCAGGGAGGAGGGGGCGGAGTTTCGGCCTCGCATGCGCGGTCGAAAATGGCAGACACGACGCGCAAAAAAAGTTACATGTAACGTTTTTTGTGCCGACGGTCCGCCAAAACAAGACGCAACTGTCGCACAACGGTTGCGACGTGTGGCCATATGTCGCAATGCGTCGCTAATCTAAATCTATGGGGAAAAACGACGCATTGCGACGTACAGCAAACAACGCTAGTGTGAAAGTAGCCTAAAGCTGAAAATAACACAATTTATTACCGTGCCGACAAAGACCACCCTCTGACACAGACTGCAGGGGGAGCCCAGAATCAGGAACTTCTCTTTGTCCGGCATGAAGCATCTCATTAACTTAAAACTTCAAACACAGATTAAAAAAGGAAACACAAGACGGATTTCTCCAACCCAGGCATCATTTTAATCAGTGTAACAACGCCAACCTGACAATGTTGGCTCTGACGGGATGATGTGGGGTATTAGGGTAGTAGTCCGGTGGCTCTGGCTGATGGGATGAAGTTGAAATTTTAAGGATTGTTATCCGCTGGCTCTGACGGGATGATGTGGGATATTAGTGGTAGTAATCCGGTGGCCCTGGCTGACTGGATGATGTGGGATATTATGGGTAGTAGTCCGGTGGCTCTGGCTAAGGAGATGATGTGGGATATTATAGGTAGTAGTCCGGTGGCTCTGGCTGATGGGATGATTGGGATATTAGGGGTAGTACTTCCGGTGCCTCTGGCTGATGGGATGATGTGGGATATTAAGGGTAGTAGTCCGGTGGCTCTGACGGGATGATGTGGGATATTAGGGGTAGTAGTCCAGTGGCTCTGGCTGAGGAGATGATGTGGGATATTAGGGGTAGTAGTCTGGTGGCTCTGGCTGATGGGATGATGTGGGATATTAGGGGTAGTAATCCGGTGGCTCTGATGGGATGATGTGGGATATTAGGGGTAGTAATCCGGTGGCTCTGGCTGAGGAGATGATGTGGGATATTAGGGTAGCAAACTGGTGGCTCTGACTGATGGGATGATTGGGATATTAAGGGTAGTAGTCCGGTGGCTCTGGCTAACAGGATGATGTGGGAAATCTGTTCATCTTTGCACCGGGAGGAAAAAACAAAAATGTTTACCAAAAGGCTCTTGAATGAGTTGAAAATGAAATACTATCAATATTTGGATAATCATTTAGTTAATTTGTGTTGCAAATCTGTAGAGTTGAATATATGATGTGAGATGTTTTTATGTGCAATATAATCATTATCATTTGTTATAACTAACCACAGTTTGTTACTATGCCCAGGCAATGCCGGGCTCTTCAGCTAGTAGCAATATATTATTGCACTATAACAAACTGATTTACACACTTTCTAGCAACATTTCTGCCTGCACAACCAAGCATAGGTCAGTACTTTATATTACCCACATTCACTCTTACAGAAAATGACAGATGCCACACTGGGATTATATATATGGGCAAACAGTTTGACAGTACCCCAGGATTAGTAAATTCATTTATTAATTTTGCCTTTAAATCAGAGACAGAACTAAGAGTCTGTTAATGTGTAAGTATATGTACATGTAAATATATAACATTCATCTTTGTTCAAGTACAATACATGAGCTAATTTTGTTTCCCTCTACTTTTATCTCTATATTTTTTTGTGATATCAAGTTGTCTGGTATTTTTCTTTTTTTATTTGCTTTTATGCTATTTTTTTAAGTATTTGTCAATTTAACTGAAAGTTTATACATTTATGATAACTTGAAAATAAATAATCATCATTACTGCACCCATACGAGGATGTAGTTAAATTCATGGGATTTAATATTTTTAATTAAAAGTTAACCCCTTCATGACCGGAGGTATTTTCGGTTTTGTTTTTTGCTACCCTTCTTCCCACAGTCATAACTTTTTTAGTTTTCCATCAATATGGTCTTTTTGCAGGACGAGTTGTACAGTTGTTTTTTGTTTTGCTTTTTTACTAGGTTGTCTAAATGCTAAAACTGACCTGCCATTAGGATTCTCCAGGTCATTACGAGTTCATAGACACCAAACATGTCTAGGATCTTTTTTATCTAAGTGATGAAAAAAATTCTGAACTTTGTTAAATAAATAAATTGCGCCATATTTCGATACCCGTAGCATCTCCATTTTTCGTAATCTCGGGTTGGGTGAGGGCTTATTTGTGAGCTGAGCTGACATTTTCATTTTTAATGATACAATTTTGGTGCAGATACGATCTTTTGATCACCCGTTATTGCATTTTAATGCAATGTCGTTTCGACAAAAAAACATAATTCTGGGGTTTTGACTTTTTTATCGCTACGTCGTTTAGCAACCAGGTTAACCCTTTTTTTTCTTGATAGATTGGGCGATTCTGATCGCCGCGATACCAAATATGTGTATGTTTGATTTTTTTAATTGTTTTATTTTGAATGGGGCGAAAGGGGGGTGATTCAAACTTTTATTTTTTTAATTTTTTTAATATTTTTTAAAACTTTTTTTTTTACTTTTGGCATGCTTCAATAGTCTCCATGGGAGACTAGAAGCTGCCATAACCCGATCGGCTCTGCTACATATAGGCAATGATCAGATCGCCTGTATGTAGCAGAATCCCTCACTTGCTATGAGCTCTGACCACCAGGCAGCGCTCATAGCCAGGGCCGCCATCAGGGCATTACTGACCTTACTTCTGTATGGGGCCCGGCGATTAGAAGCAGAAAGGGGGGCCCGAACACGCTGGCAGCCCGGTCCGCTCGGGCCCCCCTCTCTTTGCTTCTCCTCATTGGGCCCCTAGACATTTTGTTCAAAGCTCCCAAATGTCTGATGCATAACAACACTGTTTTGTTTTAAAGATACACCTACAGTGTTGTTAATGCATCCGGCGAAACGGAAATTGGCACTGCACCTTTAAGCTGTGGCTGGCCTGGGTGCATCATGGTCCTTCCTGACGTCAGACACTGCTCCACTTCCTCATTCTAGAGCAGAGCAGCGTGCGATGTGTCACGCTGGAGCGGACGGCGGATGACGAATGAGCAGGAGGAGGCGGGGAGCAGGGTGAGTCTCATTCTCTCCAGTGATCCCATCTGCTGAGCTCTATCTACTGTAATCCTACTCTGTGTGATCTCGTCTGCTGAGCTGTGTATCTAATCATCTCCTGTGTGATACTGATTGCTGAGCAGTGTATCTAATCCTCTCCTGTGTGATAGTGACTGCTGAGCCATGTATCTAATCCTCTGCTGTGTGATACTGACTGCTGAGCCATGTATCCAATCCTCTCCTGTGTGATACTGACTGCTGAGCCATGTATCTAATCCTCTCCTGTGTGATCATGTCTGCTGAGCCGTGTATCAAATTGCAGTGCCCCAGGGTCCTGGTCATTGCAGTAATGTCATTTTCCTCTAGGGGGGAGTGATGTTACGTTTGGAGGCAATGAAGGAGATCTCTTTATCAGGTTACACAATGCATGCAACATGTTCACACTCCAGACCCGAAGGGGGAGCTCTAAGCCTGTTTAAGGTGAACTCCTGGTGGCGAAGTGGTTAGCACTGCAGCCTTGCAGCGCTGGAAGTCCTGGGTTCAAACCCCACCAAGGACAACATCTGCAAAGAGTTTTGTATGTTCTCTCCGTGTTTGCGTGGGTTTCCTCCCACATTCCAAAGACATAGTGATAGGGAATTTAGATTGTGAGCCTCAACAGCAATGATAATGTGTGCAACTTGTAAAGCGCTGTGGAATATGTTAGCGCTATATAAAGATTATTTATTTATTTATTTATTAACTCCCCTATAAGAACATCCTGATCTGGAGGGAAAGGGTTCAGTTCCTGTCAGGAAGACAGAAGGATAGGAAGCAGAGGAGCCCTGTGGCCTGAAGTGCCACAGCTCCTGGGAAGAGACATAGAAAACATAACATATTGCAGCAAGCGTGAAGGAAAGTCACAGCAAAGGAGAGGATATCAGGGGGAGATCAGCCAGGAGCAGGCTGCCTCCTTCTGAGGTGCAGAAATCCGGTAGCCAGCACACCGAGGGAGCAACGATCCTTTATGCCTTGCTCCAGAGACCGTCAGGACAGCTAATTGCAGGTTACCTGTCCGCACCTACACCCAATAGGCACGGTGGCACCCCTCAGAGGCCGGGGTGTGCTAGAGTCCCTACAAACAGCCTCAAGCCACCAGTCATACGGGTTTGTCCTATCCATCTGGGGGACAGAGAGAGAGACATTACATCTGAAACATCTTCAACAGTTGTGAGGACCTTATGAGAAGTTTAGCAGTAAGGTACTACAACACACGGCGCTAGAGGAAGGCTACTGATTTCTACCTGGACAAGGGGACTCTGGATTTGCCTCCAAACCGGCTGGACTCTGCCTGCCCTGTGGTCTGTGCTCTGGACTATGGATGTTGAAGCCTTCAGTAAAAAGGTAAAGAGACTGCAACCTTGTGTCCACGTTCTTTACTGAGTCTCTCACTATCCACCATCTACACACTGGGAAGCCCTGGGGATACAGTTCACCTGTGGGAAGGTATACCATCTAGCTGCCATAACATCACCCCAGCGGACCCCTTAAAGCAGCGTCAGTTGCCCTGACCGAATACCACAGGTGACGTCACGAACATATCCCTTTAAAGACCTTTCCCTTTTACACGGACGTCCCAAGGGCCACGGACCGGGTCAGCCACCGTGACATCCCCCTGCAAACCGAAGGACCCGGTACCGAGTACCCCGCTGCCCTTGGGGGCGCTCCAAATCCATCTCCTGTGTGATACTGACTGCTGAGCCGTGTATCTAATCCTCTCCTGTGTGATACTGTCTGATGAGCTGTGTATCTAATCCTCTCCTGTGTGATCATGTCTGCTGAGCCGTGTATCTAATCCTCTCCTGTGTGATACTGTCTGATGAGCTGTGTATCTAATCCTCTCCTGTGTGATCATGTCTGCTGAGCCGTGTATCTAGTCCTCTCCTGTGTGATACTGACTGCTGAGCCATGTATCTAATCCTCTCCTGTGTGATACTGACTGCTGAGCCGTGTATTTATTCTTCTCCTCTGTGATACTGACTGCTGAGCCATGTATCTAATCCTCTCCTGTGTGATACTGTCTGATGAGCCGTGTATCTAATCCTCTCCTGTATGATCATGTCTGCTGAGCTGTATCTAATCCTCTCCTGTGTGATACCTTCTGCTGAGCCGTGTATCTAATCATCTCCTGTGTGATACTGACTGCTGAGCCGTGTATCTCATCCTCTCCTGTGTGATACTGACTGTTGAGCTGTGTATCTAATCTTCTCCTGCGTGATACTGACTGCTGAGCTGTATCTAATCCTATCCTGTGTGATCCCGTCTGCTGAGCCATGCATCTAATCCTAACATGTGTGATACTGACTGCTGAGCTGTATCTAATCCTCTCCTGTGTGAAACTGTCTGCTGAGCTGTGTATCTAATCCTCTCCTGTGTGATACTGTCCACTGAGCTGTGTATCTAATCCTCTCCTGTGTGATACGGTTTGCTGAGTTGTGTATCTAATCCTCTCCTGTGTTATTCTGTCTGCTGAGCCATGTATCTAATCCTCTCCTGTGTGATAGTCTGCTGAGCTGTGTATCTAATCCTCTCCTGTGTTATTCTGTCTGCTGAGCTGTATCTCATTCTCCCCTGTGTGGCACTATCCGGTGGGCACTGTGGTATAACTCCTTCTCGCTGTTGCAGGTTGGGTGGTCTTGAAGGTCGTCGCTTCTTCCGTTCTCTTCTTCTGACAGGGGGCGACGGATGAGTAGGCGGAATGCGGCGGGTGGACCGAACGAGCAGGGTGAGGTGGCGGGCGGACGAGCAGGGTGAGTCTCTCCGGTGAGAACAGGCTTCAGGTGGCTCACTGTGGCTGCGGCTGGACTAGTATCGTTTGGCTAATGATGGAAGGCTAGTGGGGACTGGGGGCCGCATCCAACAGGGTCCAGGGGGAGGCTAGTGGAATGTATAAGCTACTGGATGATCCTGACCTGCTGCAGAAACAAATGCCCAAATATACCATCAGGCAGCAGCTCAGGATCATCCAGTAGCTTATAAGTTTTGGTTGGGGTTTGGAATGGGGGTGGGGAATTATTGATGCAAGTTGGTATATATGATTGGGAAACATCTTTATTATTATGGCAGTGTAATTTTTAAAATGGGGCTATCGGTCTGCGCTCGCACAGCAGTGCATGGACTGAGCGCCAATCTCCGGACCAGCATCCTCCTATATGCTGTGAGGCTGCTGAGTTCAGGTCAAGAGACCCGTGGCCGGTCTATGCACCGCGGTCCAAGTGCAGACCGATATTCACCAGAAGTGGAGCTTTTCAAAAAGAGGGCGGAGGAACTGTGGAAGGTTTGAGGGGTGGAGGTGGAGCTAGGGTGGAGGCGGAACTGGGGGTGAAGCCTGGACGGATTTTCAAGGGGGCCCCAAAATTTTGGCAGTATGGGGCCCTGAAATTTCTAGTTTTCAGGAGACCCCTAGTTGTCATGCCAACCCATCGGTGACCCACAATCACATGACGGGGGTCACTGATGGGCGGATTTCCGGCACGATTGCTGGAAGTGCATAGTAAATGCTGCTGTCAGAGTTTGACACCAGCATTTAACGGGTTAATAGCCGTGGGTGGATCGTGATTTCACCAGTGGCTATTCCAGGCACATGTCAGCTGTTCAAAACAACTGACATGTGCTGGGAAAGATGTGGGCTCACCGCCGGAGCCCACATGAAAGGGAGGAAGTGCGACATGGGCGTATTATTACGCCCAACATCGTTAAGCGGTTAAGCCTCACGTACATTCTTGAACTACAGAGCTGTAATGGATATGTAGCTAAACAAAATGCAATTTCACACCTGGCAATGTATTAATCCCTCCTGATTCATTAATGGGGGAGCATAACCTGTTGATTAATCTGGTGCACACTGGATGGGGGGATAGATACTTGCATGAGAATCAACATCTCTATCACTATCATCTTCATCATGCAATGTATGGAGAGAAAGAATTTAATGAAGACAGGTACATTAGCCAATACTAGAAAATGTTTGGAAATATTACAGGGAACCTGTCAGCTAAGACATTTAATTCTATGCAAAGTATGGGGAGCATGATACAAAGCAGGAAGAATTGAACAGATTGATTTACCAGTTTTGGGGAAAAAATTAGGGTGCAATTGTTCAAAGTGTTTTCAACAGAAAACTAGCATAAAACACTTTGAAAAGTTGCAAAATGTTTTCTGTTTAAAACTGGCATAAAAATGCAAAAATTGTAACATTTTTGTGCAACTGTTGATTAGCAGTCGCCAGTTTTCTAGCATAAAAGCTTTATTGAATTGCCAGCATAGTTTAAAAATGAGCAAAGAACAGGAAGAAAAGTTAATGAAGCAGCTGCTGTGTGATTTCTTTTTGCCTGACTTTGCATCCATCTAAGTAGTTAAACAGAGTTTCAGGGTTCTCTTTGGCCCTGATTTATCAAGATCAGCGTTGTTCATACCAGTTTTGATGAAGGGGCATGTTGGAGTGAGACGCGCCTGATTCATTAGGCCGGCGTCACACTCAGCGTAGGGAAATATGGTCCGAATTTTACATGCGTAATACGCAGAAATGTTCCCAAAACAGTGATTCATATGTCATGGGTAGGCAGGGTGTGGCAGCGTATTTTGCGCATGTAAACCTCCATATGTAATGTGAGACACACACACATATATATATATATATATATATATTTATATTTAATACAGAGCTAGATAGTTTTAAAGCCGGTAATTCAATTGCCGGCTTTTGCTATCTCCTTCCAAAACCCGACAGGATATGAGACATGGTTTACATACAGTAAACCATTTCATATCCATTTTTTTTTACATATTCCTCATTAGTAATGTTCCAAGTGTCTGTGTGCAAAATTTTGGGTCTCTAGCTGTTAAAATAAAGGGTTAAATCACGGGAAAAATTGGCATGGGCTCCCGCGCAATTTTCTCCGCCAGAGTGGGAAAGCCAGTGACTGAGGGCAGATATTAATAGCCTAGAGAGGGACCATGGTTATAGGACCCCCCTGGCTAAAAACATCTGCCCCCAGCCACCCCAGAAAAGGCGCATCTGTAAGATGCGCCTATTCTGGCACTTAGCCCCTCTCTTCCCACTCCTGTGTAGCGGTGGGATATGGGGTAATAAAGGGTTAATGCCACCTTGCTATTGTAAGGTGACATTAAGCCTGGTTAATAATGGAGAGGTGTCAATAAGACACCTATCCATTATTAATCCAATAGTAGTAAATGGTTAATAAAACACACACACATTAGGAAAAAAGTATTTTAATGAAATAAAGACACAGGGTGTTGTAATAGTTTATTATACTCTCAATCCAATTGAAGACCCTTGTCACCTGAAACAAAGTTAAAATAAAAAATCAACAATATCCCATACCTTCCGTCGTTCAGTCTTGTCCCACAATGTAAATCCATCTGAAGGGGTTAAATAATTTTACAAGCAGGAGCCTGCTAATGCAGCTGCCCCTGCCTGTAAAATCTGGGGAATGAATGGAAAGCAGGGGAACGTAGCTACCTAGACTTGCGGTGCCGCGCCCCCTGCTGGTATAACCTCATATGAAGTCGAGCGTGAGAAAATAATCAGAAAAATTCCCACGCTCGAATTCATCTAAGGTTATGCCAGCATATCAAATCCCTTCTCCACTATGCGTGGTAACACGCACCCGGCGGCCCTGCGATTCCGGACATGCTGCGCGTCTTTTAAGAATGCAGTATGTCCGTTTACCTTGTGGCGACGCTGCGCCGCCGCAAGGTAAAACACAGGGCCCTATGTGTGGGGTGCGATGATGCCGGATGTGTGCAATGAACACATCCGGCATCATCGCGTCACAGAAGGGGCGGAGCTTAGGGCGGAGCGGGTTTGCTGCTCCGTTCAAACCGCCAGCGATCCTGAAGGTGGACATGTACCCTTAGAATCCCTGGAATAAAGAATATAGGATACTGACTACAATACATTATGCTACCCTACACCATAGTCCTAGGAGTAAGACTGATGTGATGTTTCATCTTGAAAGCCTCTTCATGGTGTTGCCCACATGTTCTCATCAGATTAAAAAATATTGCGTGTAGTGATCTATTCAGTGCTACAAGTGAAAGTAGATCACATACCGAACCTAAGATGTCAAAAATGTCTACACAAACCATCAGAAAGTGTTTGTATGACATTGGGGTACGAGCCAGATGTCCAGCTACAAGTGTTCCATTGACCTCACTTCACTGCTCTCAAAAGCTATTATGGTGCACAGCAAGACAGTAGGGGAGGCAGCAATAGAGGTCTATTCTCATCAGCGATGAATCCTCAGTTTATCTTGGACGCAATACTATCTAGAGACTGGCCAGATACCACGTGAGCAGTGCCATGAAAAGACCTTCATGAGGGAACGTTAAAATGTTCCACATGTCGTTTTTCAAAACAACAATGCCAAGCCAGATGTTGTAGTGTTACTGAAAGCAGCCTGCGTAAGTAACTTGCAGCATATCCAGATTTTTTCCCATCCAGCACATCTAGGACTTCGAAGAAAAATGGTGTGATTACAGCATTCAAATAAAAAATGGTAGGTGGAATTAAAACATCACATTTATTTATATCATTAAAACCAGGGGGAAAAGGGGGAAGGGGGAAATTAATGAGACACCGGGTCTACATGATTCGAGCTAACCTCTCTTAGTTCTGAATTAGCTCAGGCTCTGTTTAGCTCATGCTCTGGGAAAGAACGGAGGTATCAGTCCTGATGAAGAGGTTCTGCATGAGCTTGAAACAGGTTGACTTTTAAACCTGTATGAATAAATGTTTTAATGTCACCGAATATTGGATTACAGCAGCGCATGAGTGATACCTCTGTTCTTTTCCTTTGTATATGTGGTCGTCCTCTCGATCGGTATCTGTGCAGCAGCTATTATATGCCTGTTATGTGTTGCCATTCAGCAACTTATTAAGGTAAGTGTATTCTCCTCTTTTCCAGACACACCTTTGTCATTGGATAAGACCGTATTGCGCTTTCTTTTTTCCCAGTCTTTTTTCGTAGCTTATGTTCTGTCTAGCAACAAGTCTGGAATCCTGGGGTGGTGTCGATAGAACAGAGAAAGCTGAGCTGGCAATTACAAAATGGCGGCATCCATAACCTGTGATTTTCTCCCAACATAATTCATGTAATTATAGTTATTATGCTTCCAAAGATAATTTATTTGATGTTTATTTATATAGAGTTTTTTACTCTGATATATTCTAGTATGTTTGAAAGTGGTAGGTCCCGTTTTAAGCCTTTTAAGCAAAATGAAGGGGCTTATGGTTAGGCCACCAACGTCTGACACCCAAAAAAAACATGGTTAATTATTCCCTTAGGGAGTCTTAGGGGTGATTAATTGAAATTATAGAGATAACACATTTTTTGTTTCTGGGTCAGTGACTTTTTTTTTAGAAAGTTAGTTGAATCATGATATAAATATTGCAGACAACAAGCTAATGTCCTAATTTGGCCAGATATGCAGATCTCTAAGTTGGGCAGATAGAACTACTCAACATTTTTCAACTTAAATTAAATCTGATGAAATAGGAATAAAATATGAGTGCTTGAACCTTAAGGTGCGCTACTGGAAAACATCCCAAACAAGATCTAAAGATGTTCAGAAATAAGACATTAAAACAGTTGTTTAAAATTATTTATAGAAATTTAAATTAAAATCATTCAGATACAATATAGAATAAAATATTTACTCAATGATTTTTCTTGTCTGTGTGCTGTTTATTTTTGTTGTCACTGACAGCTAAGTGACCCATACAAGGCAAATGGAATTATTCACACATCATTTTATTTTCGCTGACCAATGTGTTCAAGAAAAAGTCACTGCATGTCCTATTATGCTCCTTTTTTTTGCTATTTGGCCATGGCAATTTAAATTTATGGTAGAGAGAAAAAAATTGAAGGAACACAGAAACCATCCATGGCTATCTTTTTTCACTGATTAATTGCTCTTTTGTGGCAAAACATGGAAAAAAAATATGCATTGTATTGCATTACATACCGTATATACTCGAGTATAAGCCGAGAATTTCAGCCCATTTTTTTTAGGCTGAAATTGCCCCTCCCGGCTTATACTCGAGTCATACCCAGGGGTCGGCAGGGGAGGGGGAGCGGCAGCTGTCTAATAATACTCACCTGCTCCTGGCGCGGTCCCTGGGCGTCCCTCGTTCTCCAGGCGCTGACAGCTTCTTCCTGTAGTGAGCGGTCACATGGTACCGCTCATTACAGTAATGAATATGGACTCCACTCCCATAGGAAGAAGCTGCCGGCGCCGGGGAACAGACGTGCAGGGACCGTGCCAGGAGCAGGTGAGTATAACGCAGTGCGCGATATTCACCTGCTCCCCGTTACACCATTGGCACCGCTGTGTCTTTTGCATCCTTTGCACTGACGCTCAGGTCAGAGGGCGCAATGACGCAATTAGTGCGCGCCACCCTCTGCCTGAACAGTCAGTGCACAGGACGGGGAAGACACAGCGGCGGCTGTCGGTGGAACGGGAAAGGTGAGTAAAGCAAGTGCCGGGGGCCTGAGAGGTGAGTATGTGATTTTTTTATTTTTTTAATCGCAGCAACAGCATATGGGGCAAATATCTGTATGGAGCATCATATGGGGCCATGTGCAGCGTTATATGGGGCAAATATTTCTATGGAGCATCTTATGAGGCCATGTGCAGCATTATATGGGGCAATTATCTGTATGGAGCATCTTATGGGGCCATGTGCAGCATTATATGGGGCAAATATCTGTATGGAGCATCTTATGGGGCCATGTGCAGCATTATATGGGGCAATTATCTGTATGGAGCATCTTATGGGGCCATGTGCAGCATTATATGGGGCAAATATCTGTATGGAACATCTTATGGGCCATGTGCAGCATTATATGGGGCAAATATCTGTATGGGGCCATGTGCAGCATTATATGGGGCAAATATCTGTATAGGGCCATGTGCAGCATTATATGGGGCAAATATCTGTATGGGGTCATGTGCAGCATTATATGGGGCAAATATCTCTATGGAGCATCTTATGGGGCCATAATCCACATTTGTGGAGCATTATATGGGGCAAATGTGTCTATGGAGCATCTTATGGGGTCATAATCAGCATTTGTGCAGCACTGTATGGGGAAAATGTCTGTATGGAGCATCTTATGGGGTCATAATCAACATTTGTGCAGCATTATATGGGGCATATTTTAATATGGAGCATCTTTTGGAGCCCATCATACACTGTATGGAGCATTATATGGGGCGTATTTTGTATGGAGCATTATATGGGGCTCCTGATTCAATATGGATATTCAAAAGCACTTAAACTACTGATGTCTCAATTAATTTTACTTTTATTGGTATCTATTTTTATTTTTGAAATTTACCAGTAGCTGCTGCATTTTCCACCCTAGGCTTATACTCGAGTCATTAAGTTTTCCCAGTTTTTTGTGGCAAAATTAGGGGTCTCGGCTTATACTCGAGTATATATGGTATATTATTTATTTTCCTGTTATTGTTGTAATATGTTGTTTAATATTTTTTTCAAGGTAGAGAATGAATGTGGGAAAATGGAGACAAAAACACCAAATATTTAAATTTGTCCAAGTTATTTAATGACAGCCACTTAAGGGTTATTTGGTATTTCAAAAGCATTATTATGTGTCAGTGTAACACCTTTGCCTCTCATGGTGACCCCTGTAATCTTCACTATTGACCAAACCATCTAAGAAGTTACTGGCCAGTATTAAGAGATTTCCGTCAGTTCCATAAAAGTAAAGGGAGGTATGCTTAAGCAGTTAAACAAGAAGTCATCAGGGGGCAGTGATAGAAGCTGGGTGGCGATGGGGACAGAAGTGTGGTGGTGGTATAAGAAGCTGCAGTCACATCTCCCTGCTTCCATCACCGCGATTGATTCTGAATGATATTTGGGGACTGTGGTCAAAGAAGTTGTTGTAAGTGAACGCTGCACTGCCCCATAACGATATCTTGTTTCAGTGATGATAGACGCTGCAGGTAAAGGACTATTGTGCCATTCTCCTGATGACTTCTTGAGACTCACCTCAAACAAAATATTACAGAAAGTAAAGAAAAAAACAGATATAGGGGTTAGCTGTATAGTTATTACAGTAGGGAATTTTCTAAAAATGCAAATTTTAAAATTTGTTAGGGTTTAAAAATAGATATTTATACAGGGTAAGTTATGTATCACACAACCCCTACATTATAGATAGATGTTGGTATATGTAGAGACACAGCATTGTATTTTAATTAAAATTAACTAGATGACTATTTTTAGCGAAAAGAATAGGCTGTTATCTACAGCTCTGGAAAAAATGAAGACACCACTGCAAAATTTTCAGTTTGTCTGATTTTTCTCTTTATAGATATATTTTTGAGTAAGATGTCAATTGTTCTTTTATTCTATAAACTTCTGACAACATGTCACCGAATTTCCAAGCAATAAATTTTGTATTTTTTTCTGACAAAGAAAAATCGTCAAAATTACAAAAAAAGGGGCGCATGCGCGGACTCTAATGGAGCAGGAAGTGCTCGGCTGAGCTCCGCAACCTGAGGCCCGTACATACCCTGTATAAGCACCGGAATCGGGGAAATTTTATAGCGGTCAGTCCCCCCTTATCTCAGAGAGCTCCGAGGCTTACAATGCCCAAGAAGGGAGGAGCGGGTCAGCCTGTAAGCCGCCCGATCTCCGAGCTCCTGGCGGGCAGCGGTACTGGTAAAATGGACGCCGCGTCTGTCTCCACTCCCACCCCGGCACCGCAGCTCAGTGAGGGAACAGAGGAAGAGGATTTGAATAACGGAGGGGACGCTGTTGTATCCACAGCGATGCTTACCAAAACCCTCCAGGAGACCTTCCGCACGGAGCTTACGGCCGCCATGAATGCAGTTTCCACCCAGCTGCAAGACATTATCCAGCGCACAATATGCCTGGAAGAAAAAATGGAGGCCACTGCGGAGGCCCTCAGTGAAGATCAGGAGACCCTCAAGCTTCATGCGGACCACATTATGGACCTGGAGCTACGTAGTGAGGATCTGGAAAACAGGTCCCGGAGAGGTAATATTAGAGTACGTGGACTGCCAGAATCTTGTGTAACATTAAAAGAGACAGTCACTACACTATTTATTGTGCTTCTGCCAACTACTGATCCGACCACGTTGCATATCACAAGGATCCATAGGTCACAGGGTAAACCACGTTCCCCTGATTTTCCCAGGGACGTGGTCCTCAAAATGCAATATGAGGAGTCCAGAGACTTAATTCTCAATGCTGCGAGATCTCTGTCTACACTTCCAGGCCTTCCAGAATCAGTGCGATTATTTTCGGACATAGCACCAGCCACGTTGTTCCGCAGAAGAGCTCTTAAACCGGTCACTACAGCTCTACAGACAGCGCAAGTAAAATACCGATGGGGCTTTCCATTCTCTTTATCTTTTACACATGAGAACGAGCTTCATATATGTCGTACTCTGGATGAAGGCAAAAAGGCGCTAGAGCAAGCTGGAATACCACTTCCTGATACCATGCCTCCACTTCCGCAGCGACGACCCAGACCGACTAAAGAATGGCAATCAACCCCTACGACTAGGAGCCAACGTTCACGAATCACCTGACTGGTTCCTAAATTCTTTATGATAGTTCTGCCGGACGTGGCTGTTAATCTGAATCCGCCGGTCGGCTATATTGAGTTACTCTAAGTTGACTGTTCATTCCTATCAGATTAAGCTGTATTTTCCCGATTTCGAATTCATTTGAATATGCCTGCACCTGTTTATATCTTTGTATTAAGATGCCTCCCTTTTCCCCTCTCTCCCCCCCTTTTTTTTTTTCTCCTCTTTTTCCTATCCTTGGCAGGGCTTCTAATTGCAACGGGTAGGACCTCAGGTTTACCACATGTTGCCTTACTTTGGGGATTCCTGGACTACCTTCTAATATGGTACCCCGGATCACCATTTACTGTGGGCCCGGAGCTCACATTCTTGTTCTCTCAATGTTTTACGTGTTTGTCTTTCCCCGTTTTGTTCCTCCCCCTTTGTTTTCTTACAGATTAGCCCAATGCTGTCTACTTTGCAGCCCTCAACGGGAGCGGTCTGGTGGGTCTGGTTGGAGGAGCGCACGGGTTTTCGGGTCTGTAAGCAGTACTTATATATTTAACAATGTGTAGAGTGATCTCTCACAATGTAAAGGGACTAAACTCACCTATTAAACGGAAGAAAGCATTCATAGACTATCATAAATACAAACCTGATGACCTGATGTCTTGTGTTTACAAGAAACCCATTTTTCCACTACATCCTCCCCTAAATTTTTTGACTCTAGCTATACCCGCCACTTTCTTGCCTCTTGGAACCGTAAAACCAGGGGGGTTGCTATATTTCTTAAAAATTCTTTCCCTTTCCACTTAACCGATTCCTATTCGGATCCAGAGGGAAGGTTCATAATCTTACAGGGAACTTTGCAAGGTAAAAATCTCTGTATTATAAATAGTTATCTCCCTGCTACCACCCAGCTCCGGGTTTTCAAAATAATTTTAACAAAACTCTCCCAAATCTCATATCATCACCTAATCTGGTGTGGAGATTTTAACATGGTACTAGACCCGTGCCTGGATAGTAGCTCAGCCCGGAGATCCGACGTTACCAAGACTGAAATCCTACGCTTAATGAATGAGAATAGACTGGTAGATATATGGCGGGAGGTCAATGGACACGCGAAGGGCTACACATTTTTCTCGCCAGTACATAAATCGTACTCTCGCATTGACCTACAGTTAACGACGGCAAACTTACTACCATCGGTTCTATATTCACGCCACGTCCCATCGACATGGTCAGACCATGATTCCGTTCTGTCTGTCTTTAAATTTGATATTACCATGTCTGGCCTCTTCAAATGGCGTCTAAATGAATCCTTGCTCATAGATCCCTCAATTTCATCCCAACTCAAAGAAGATCTAAAACTCTTCTTCCAAACTAATGTGACCAATGATTCCTCCCCCGGGAATATCTGGATGGCCCATAAAAAATATATTACTGGCTCTATAATCAAGATAGCTTCCACCCGTAAAAAAAAACAGATCAGCCCTCCAAAATAGGCTAGAAACCAAATTATTCAAACTAGAACAGGCTAACCAACTGTCTACATCCCGCTACTTAATAAAACAAATTTCAGACGTAAAAAAACAGCTGAATGCAGTACTCACTGTTAAAACAGAAAAAGCTCTAGCCTGGACTAGGGCCACCTTCTATAAGCAGGCAAATAAACCTTCCAGAATGCTAGCACGCCAACTACGTACGAGAGAATTTCTAAATACCATTCCCTCCATCAAGGATAACACAGGACGTATTTCAGCTCACCCAGAGGTCATTTATAGAGTCTTTCATGATTATTATCAGAAACTGTACTCCTCCCCTCAGACCACCCCCATGAATCTTTTAAATTCCTTCCTACAGGACATTACCCTTCCTAAAATTGCCGAATCTGCAGTACAACAACTCCAGTCAGAAATTCTTCCTGAGGAAATCAATACAATAATTAAAAAATTAAAAACGGGGAAAGCCCCTGGACCAGATGGCCTCTTGGCCCTTTACTATAAAAAAATTTGGAAATCTCCTTGTACCTCACATAAAAAATTTTTGCAACGCCCTTCTTTCAGGCTCCCAAATGCCCCCTGAGTTCTATGTTGCTCATGTGACTGTCATTCCCAAGCCAAAACGAGATCACTTATCAGTCAAAAACTACCGTCCCATTTCTTTACTAAACGTTGACTTAAAAATTTTCACGTCACTCATCACCGATAGACTTAACAAACTACTTCCCTCGCTTATACATCGAGATCAAGTGGGTTTTATTCCGATGAGACAAGGACCTGATAACATATGTAGAAATCTCAACATTATCCACTCAGCTAACCGATCACAGAAACCATTAATGGTACTAGCTTTAGATATTGAAAAAGCTTTTGATACAGTTCTCTGGCCATACCTCTTTTCAATGCTATCCAAATTTGGCCTCCCTCAAAAGCTGATCTCCTGCCTTCAACTAATATATGATAAACCGTCAGCATATCTCAAACTCCCATCAACTAAACCGTTGCATATAGATATTCAACGAGGTACCCGTCAGGGCTGCCCGTTGTCACCAGCATTATTTGCATTAGCCATGGAACCGTTAGCCGCAGCCGTAAGAGACAATCCTAATATATTAGGACCAACAGATCTTGGCGAAAAATATAAACTGAGCCTTTTCGCAGATGATCTTCTGCTCACATTGACTAATCCCTATTCCACTCTACCTAATCTATTCTCACTTCTCCGCACATTTGAAAAAATATCGGGTCTCAAAATTAATGTGGATAAATCCGAGGTTTTATTTATCAATACTCCCAAGGCAGATCAGGACAATTTAGTTTCGCAGTTTGGCTTCACTAGGAAAGAGCATTTCCTAACGTACCTGGGAATTAATCTCACGACCCATAAATCATCTCTTTTCAAATGGAACTATTCCCCCTTAATTAAAAATTTTCAGACAGATATAGCGAAATGGTCCCGTTTGAAGATTTCGTGGCTGGGCCATTTACATACTATAAAGATGGTCTCTCTACCGAGATTCCTTTACTTATTTAGATCACTCCCTATCACGGTCCCTTTAAAATGTCTTCGAGATATCCAGTCAACTATTTCCAAATACATATGGAATGGAAAGAGACCCCGCATTAAACAAAGCATAATGTTTCTACATAGAAAGCTTGGAGGATTGTCACTACCTAACTTCCTGTTATATTTCAAATCTGCACAAATAACCCAAATGGCCAAACTTACTTCCAGCAGCAATACTCCTGGATGGGTTCAATTAGAATCCTACTTCTTACGGCCATACTCTCTTTGTGGCCTTTTGTGGTCTACAACGACACTCCCGCCAGATATCCAGGTCACAGCTCCTTTCTCGGCCCTCTCTTTGATCATATGGAGAAAGGAGAGATTTAAGTATGGGCTTCAATCTAAGTCTTCTCTCCTTACACCCTTGTTCCATAATCCTATGTTCCTGCCAGGGTTAGAACCAGCATTATTTTCTTGGTGGCATCAAAGGGGATCACCATGTTAAAGCACCTCTGTACACCATTCAATTTATTGTCCACTAAACAGGAATTTGCACAATATCATGAACCACCGATTAGAGAAGCTATGCGCATAAACCAGGTTTTCCACTTTGCCAGACAGATCTTGTCACATGGGTCTCCTTTCCGCCTCACCAGTTTTGAGCAAAGGTGCTCTGGAGACCCTATGGGTAATGGGATAATCTCATTGATATACTCTATGATGAACGTCCCGCACACATCAGGGAAACTAAAATACATGCTACAATGGGAGGATGATCTGGGGCTTGTCCTGCCTGTGGAGACTTGGCATAAATGTAGTGATGCCCTGTCTAAGGGCAGCCATCAGACGTCCTTGACTGAAACATCACTTAAAGTGCTACATAGAGCATACTACGTCCCAACAAAACTACACGCCATATATCCGAATATTTCTGAAAATTGCTTTAGGGGCTGTAGCAACCCTGGTGACATGCTCCACACTTGGTGGAAATGTCCAATTGTCGAGAATCTGTGGCAGGAGGTTAAACTAATTATTGACCAGTTATTTGGCAAACCAATACCCATGGACCCCACAGTATTTTTATTGGGCAAGAGACACCATGGGTTCTCGAAGAGTTTTCAGAGGTTGGTGAATACTTTTTGTATGGCAGGTAAAATTAACATAGCAGCTAAATGGAGATCTCTGTCGCTGTCCATTTCGATGGTTAAGGACAGAATGAACGAGATCCTACTATGTGAACGAATCCAGGCAACCAGGGGTGATGACTGGAATGCTTTTTTTCAGATTTGGAACCCATGGCTCGACCTCGACCCCGGCGCTCCTCTGGGCCAGGTCCTCATGCTGTCTCCTTAGGTTTTAAATGTATAATGGACTTTGGGTAGTCTAACTCGTTCTTGTGGAAAGGAGACTTTCCGGGATTCCTATATGTATTCATATGTCTGATAATTACTCGAATACTTCTGTATTGTGTATTGAAGTGGGCCCGTGCGTACCTAGCTATCGATTTTTAATATCGCATGACGGACTGGACTGCCCCCGTATTTATGGGGACTGTATTGGCGCTATTTCCCCTGTTGTCTTTACCCCTAGTCTGTGTTTGTCCTGACCCCCTCGTTTGGTTTGTGTGTCTGACCCTCCTCGCGGTTATCTGTTGCCTTTATATTTCTATAATGGTACTCTTCAATCATTTATGTACTTCCTTGCATGGAGGGTTGTTTATGTTATTGTTTATGTTATATTTTGTTATGAAAAATTTCAAATAAACATATTGAAACTAAAATTACAAAAAAAAACAATGCTTTCATACCTCAAATAATGCAAAGGAAACAAGTTCATAATCATTTAGAAACAACAATACTAATGTTTTAACTCAGGAAGAGTTCAGAAATCAATATTTTGTGGAATAACCATGATTTTTAATCACCGCTTTAATGCGTCTTGGCATCCTTTCCATCAGTCTTTCACACTGGTTCTGGCGCAAAAATGTAAGCAGTTCTTCTTTGTTTGATGGCTTGTGACTATCCATCATCTTCTTGATTACATTTCAGAGGTTTTCAATGGGGTTCAGGTCTGTAGATTGGGCTGCCCATGACAGGGTTTTGATGTGGTGGTCTCTTAATTTTTGACATAGATGTATATGTTGACTTTTGAATTTAGGCATTTCTTTCTGCATGGTCAAGAAAACAGACTTTTGTTTGTGTAAGCCTGTAATAATGACTTGTAAGCTGATATTTGATATAACATAGTGTGCTCTTTTCTTTGATGACTAAAGATGCATACTGATATGCTAATTATGCATTGTGTAGGCCAGATAGTTGTTGACTTCATAAACAGAGGAGGAAAAATTATGTAAATAGATTAAATAATCAATTAATGAAACTTGATCTCATCTACATTCTTACCCTAAATGAAGAACACTTATTAAGCAGAAAAATAGGTTATATACCTCTGTATAGAGACAGAGAGAGGCAGAGATTCAACCAAGACATCCAAACATCCAGGTACTCTGCAGGACTGCAGACAATAAATCATGGCTCCATCACGAGGTACACGTATCTATCATTCTACAGGAAACAACCTAGGGGACCTTGGCCCCGGTTGCAAGAATATAGATCTGCTCCATTGACTATCGCTGAACCATAGATACATTTGGAGTAAGCCATGATTGGGACCAGCTGGTCGCCTGGCTCCATAGAGATGTTCGTAGCAGACAGGTTGTGACCCTCTGGTCAACTGGCATTGTACCTCAAAGAACTGTCATCATCCTAAGCTTGTCGTTATCTCCTTTCTGTGAATGTGCCACAAGTGGGGTAGTCGACCCTGGGAGCTCCAAAGTAACAGCTGCCATTATCCCGGTAAGTCAGTGAAAGGGTGAGACTCTGTAATCTTGGGGTATGTTGCTGGGACTGTTCTATGTGTTATCTGCATGTTTTGTGGTTCAATAAATCATTGCCACACTGTTTTACCCTCACCCTGTGTTGTCTGAGTAGCGTTATGCCCACGTTAAAAGGAGAGTGGGCGTTCGGTGGGACAGCCCTGGTCCACACGGTTTTGTCAAGCGGATCAGGGCGCCCGCCGACATCCCCGTGTCTCTAAAGTATTTATATTAGAGATTTTGAAAAAACAAAAATAATACAAAGAAATCTTAATTGGTGTACTGAACAGTTGGTCAATATTCTGCTTATGGTTCGATAATGGCTAGTCACCAGATTTGGCAGATTAACTGCCTATAATCATTTGTTTTTTTACCAAACAACATGACCAATTGTTACAAAATAATAATTTGAAATTGACAAAAATGTAATGTGTTGCCAATTTGTATTTAATGATTATTGTGACCTTATGTCAAATAATTCAAATTTTCAGGTTCCAAACAAGTCATTTAATAGCACAGACACATTTGAATCTTTACTTATACATCATGCATGTTTGGGGAGAAATAGGCATTTTAAATAATTTTGCAATTATTTAAACTTGGATATAAAAATGACCTGCACATACATTTGTAAGCAAGGGTTGAACAATGAAAATAAAGAGGCAACGGTGATCTGTAAGGACCAGTTTATTCAATCACATATAAGAGGTGACAGTCAGTGAGTTAGAGAGGTCACTACTAAATTGGTAGATAAGGTCATAAGCACAATATGATGAAAATGTGCACTAGAAACCATACAGCTTAAAGGAACACTAAACATAAAAATGAATGTCACCAGGAAATAATCTTACCCCTACTGATTTTCTGCATGTCTCAACAGTGTTGTAAAAATGAGCAGAGCCGGCAGGCATCCATTTACTACTTGATTGTTGGCTTTTGGAGGGACATCGACTTAGTTATAGGTCGCGCCTTGTTAATATCTGTGTTCTACTACAGTAAGGGTGCAGGGGGTTCCTGCTGTAATCAGTTGTCTTGCAGCAAGAGATATAACAATGAAGAGGAGATGTAGCATGGCTGAGTTCTTGGTACACATATTGAGGATTTATTTATATATTTATTTATATATTATATCGTTAAATTAAAATATGAAACAAATCAGGAGTGAAATTAATGTGTCTATAACAGCTATTCATTTATATGAGAGTTACGAAAACCGCTCCACCTCCAGTGGGGCCTGGACATACAGTAGTTATTTCTCTTACAGCCAGAAATGGCTTACATGGCAATACCCCTTTAAGGCAAGAATTGTTAGGGTTTTTTGTGCATTTTCAATGTTTAGTGTTGCTTTAAATCAAGAAATATATAAGACATATATTTCCCTCCTATATCTATTATCTCATCTGAAGAATCTGCCACTTATATCAAGCACAATATTGACAACATTGGAAAAAGCTTCAACCTACAGTTTCCAGAAACTCCTCTATACAAATGCTCTTTTTCCTTCCATAACTTGTTTCTTCGTTATTATTGGTGAAAAACTTCTCAAGAAAGAGTCAAAGGATCATGGTCAGACCAAGAATAAGACGCAAGTCGAAACGTGTTGCTCTTTCCCTACAAGTGTGTTATAGAGCTGGACACAACATTTTAGCATAATTTTTACTTATTTGGAATAAAAGTTATTTTTTAGCAACCTTCGCCCCTCTTGGACTCTCCTTAAAACCTGGTTCAAAATGGACTGGAAAAAAAATAGACAAGAAAATTGACCTATGTTCAAGTTTCAAAACAGTATATACGTGGGATTCCAAAGAGACAAAATTTGGGGAGTTTCCTCCAAAAGTTGCCAGGGCAGTAGCTAAACTTATGAAAAATTCTGTATTTCTGTCTAAAGAATCCTCTCTCTTGAAGTGCCCCATGGATAAAAAGGCAGACTCTCTTGCAAAGAAAGCATACTCCACTTACGTTGCAAAGCTTTTTTGGCTGTCTTACTGGTAGCTAGAGCATCAAGGATTTGGCTAAGCCAGATTTTTAGGGAATTAGAGGAAGATTTTAATTAAAAAAACCCTTGATGAAGTCAGCTTCTGAATTGCTTTGTGATGCTCTATTGGATTCATTGAGGAAGCATTCTAGAAGCTTGGCCTTGAATAATTACACAAGAAGAACATTTGTAAAACTCTGGTTAGGGGATATTCCTTCCAAGCATAATTTCGGTTCACTTCCTTTTCAGCCAATCAGCCTATTCAGTTCTCAATGAATATCTATGTTGAAGGATTTGAATGCGGATAAAGGCAGTGCTTTTGCCTCTCTGGGAAAAAGGCCTAGCATCAGGTCCTTTTGCACCAGATCACAATTTTCCCCAAGGTTTAAAATAAATTCCAAAATTTTAGACAAAGTCTTTCAACAAACACAATCTTCCATGTTTTTGCCCTTCAATAAAAAATAAATTTTCATCTTTGGCTAAGAAATCAACAGAAAGGTGAAGCCAGGCCCTCAATCCATCAGGTCGGTGGCAGACTGGCAATTTAGGTTCAGTCTTTAAAAAACTTTTGGGTTTCTTTCACAATTCGGGGAGGTTATGCTTTGGAACTCCGAACTCCTCCCAGAAAGAAGTTGTATCTGAATCATACCGACAACCCTCATTTTCTTGGATTAATAGGAGTTTCTTCTCAAGGAAGATGTGGAAAGAGGCCCCTCTTCCTTAAAACATTCAACAAGAGGAGACTGGTGATCAACCTAACATATCTGAACCAACACATGACAAAGAAAAAAATTAAAAATGGACAATATCAGTTATATCTATTCTCCAACATGGAGATTTTCTTTCCTCCATAGATCTAACAGATGCTTACCTACACATCCCTGTATTGACTGCCCACAGGAAATTTGTCAGATTTTCAGTGAAAGTCCAAGGCTGCACCTGGCACCATCAGATGTACTATGAATAAGGACAAGTATATGCCCAAAACATGCTGGTTAATGCAGTGATTTTTTTGCATTCCACCTTATCCCAAAACTTACCATTTTGCTTATCCCAGCCCTAACCCATCTCATTAATTTATCACTGGCACTTCCTTTTTTTTCAGCATGCAACCATCACATGTATACTCAGGAATCGATCCCTCAACTCATCCTCTTTGAACAGCAAAACACCCTATCTTTCTGATCCTGTTTGCCTCGAAACTATATGGCCAACATATCCAACTTGAACAGTCCACTAAAAATCGGCTTTGAGTCAAATTTGCTGAGATTCGCAGGTCCCAACGAATTCAAACAATTGGCGATTCAATTCACGAGGATCGCAATAAAAAATGCTCCACACTATTTCACACACATTTACATTTGGCGTACATATCTGGCGGTTGCGCACACTGTGTATTAATTGCGCTTAATTAATTGGGTCAATGTTCTCCAGCGAGCACTTCATTAAAACTGGCGTGTGCTACACCAGTCTTAATAAATTGACCCTCCAGTGTAAAAAGAGCCGAGGTTGTTTTCATTTGGTTTACTGTTTTAAACATGCCGTATTATATATTGTCACAAGATCACACAATGCGTTATACCAACTACAAATACTTCCATGTGAACATCTTTATGTTTGATTTTTAAAATTATATTTCAGTCATTGTTTATTTTATGCCATGAACTCCTCAGCCAAACAAAGTCTTAAAATATTTGACGGAAATATAGTGAGCAATATCGCTTCACTTTCCAGATGATATTCACAGTGGGAGGAAGAGTATTGGAAAATGATGGTCAACATGCAATCTGGCTTTTAGCTTCTCTCTCCCAGGAGAAATTTCATTATCTTTTCTGTTTCAAGTCTTGCCTTTTAAGCTTCCAAGGTCAGCTCGGTCTAGACTCTTCAGCAGCTTCAACTTCCTGCAGCTAACACACATTCACACAATAGGTGCATGACCTCAAAATGCACCAGGCCCCCTGACTAAGCGGGGAGTCCTTTCTTTCATTATTTCTAGCAATTCACTGGGTTAAAAAATGAACTGATGTAGTGGCAAGGCACACCGTGCTGTGATGATTATACTTCTATAATCTACGCTGCTACCTTGTTAACGATGACATCATACTGTATTAACTATCTAGCTGCTGGAGACATTTCAACATTTTTTTTTATTCCATCGGGAACTGTTTCAGAAATAAAAAGAAAAAAAGATATCCTTCTGCTGTTATGAAGAAGAGTATAAAGGAAGCATTTCTTTGTCCGTGTATCTGAACTGGTTACATAAAAAATAAAGCTCACTCTACGAAAACGACAGAAAAGCACAATTCCATTTGCAGTATGGATGTTTTTTTGGTCTGTATAATTAGCTTTGACAGGCAGTACTCGGAATTAACTACACTGAAAGGTATTGTCAGTTTTCTAACACTTTGCCGGCATTGTATGGGGTGTGCAGAAGAAATACACAACACATACAAGATGAGATAGAATACTTTGAACAGCATATATCCACCCAAACAGAGATGTCGCTTATAGTGATGTTCTCAAGTTATTAACTAGTTCAGGAGCAGACCATTTTAACCCGTTCCTGAGCAATCACATTTTCAGGTTTAATCATACATGCACTTTTAACTTCTGCAATATATTTTCTTGCTTCAATAGGAACCTGTTTATGACCATAGATGTATAGGTACGTCCAAGGTTGTCTACCCCACCTTGATGCGAGCTACAGCGCTAAGCCAGCATCCTTCCCGGCACATGACAGCTGATTTGATCAGCTTTCATGTGCCTCTAACAGAAGCTGATGGAACCGTGATCCCCCTGCAACTGGTAACATGTTGAATGCCGCTGTCAATCACTGACAGCGCCATTTAACTAGAGAGCACCAGAAGCGCATCATGTTCCCACCCATCAGCACTCCTGTCACATGATCATGGGGCGCCGATGGGTTGACATGACAGCTGAAGGTCTACAGAAGACCCCCGTGCTTGTCATTGCAGATCTCCTATGAAATCATTATTTCTGCTACAGGTGGGCCAAAGCAATCGGATGATCTCAGCTTCAGATCTCCAAAGGAGACTATTGAAACAAGTAAAAAGTAAATAAAAATGTTTTACAAAAATGTAAAAAATTAAAAATTTAAAAGCTCAAATCACCCCTCTATTGCCCCATTCAAAATAAAAGAATTGGTATCGCTGCGTTCAGATATGTCCGCTGTATCATAAATTAAATTAACCTGATCAGTAAATGGCGTAAAGAGAAAAAAATTGAAATGCCAGAATTACTTTTTTGGTCGTCAACATTGCAATAAAATGCAATAACAGGCAAACTAAACATTGTATCTGTCCCAAAATGGTATCAGTAAAAATGTCAGCTCAGTGAGAAAAAAATAAGCCCTCACCCAGCTCCAAATCCCGAAAATGGAGATGCTATGGGTCTCGAAAAACGGTCCTATTTTTTTCACAAACTTTGGATTTATTTTTTCACCACTTAAATAAAAAAGAACCTATACATTCCTGGTATCTGTATACTCATAATGACCTGGAGAATCCTAATGGCAAGTCAGTTTTAGAATGTAGTGAACATGGTAAAAAACAAAAAAAACAAAACTATTTTTAATTTTTTTCACATTTATTTTTTTACGACCACAAAAAAGCGCTAAAACATTTTAAATTGCGTTCCCATTTCCATATCAATTATTTTCATATATTGGACATATTTTATATTTTTTTCTACTGCGGCAAGGCTAAAAAGCACCCCTGACACAAGCCCTTTGCAACCCTAAACTCCCCAGCATCCCTAGATGGGTTATTTCACCCCGTGCGGCAATCATGGACCTATCCCTGTCTTACACTGAGAATGACCCTCACTAGTGCATAGGGCAGAAGGAACACTAACATAAAGACACAACGGGAAACAGAAAGGGACAAAAGAAACAGCAATCACTCAACACATTTCCAGACTACAGAAAGAGGAAGGATTAGGTGATGCAAACCAAATAAGTGATAAGGTAAGAAAAAGTCACGATCCCCCTTCACCAAGCTCATACATCCAGCTCCAAACCAGGTTATAGCAAGCTATCACTGCTATCTGCGCATAAGTAAGATGTGAGCATTTATACCAGAGGGAGTGGCAAACTCAGAACAGCTGAGATAACTCAGGACGGAGAGCTCCAGGAGTCAAACAGAACTGTTTAACACTTGCAACAACAGAGCAAGGGAAATGTTCAAGGTTTAAGCCTTGCAACACCAAAACAAAGGAAATCTGCACATCTAACTGGAAAGCAAAACAGATCAATCAAGTGCAGGTGCATCTTCTCACCGCTCTCTGTTGGGGTATTTTTTTCATTTTTGTTTTATTTGTTTATGCTTTTTCTGTATTTTCTCTTTTGCTTTTTTTCAAATTTATTTTATACACTATGCCCCCTATGAGGTCGTAAAAATCTTTGGAGGGCATTTCAACATATGAATATATTATTTTTAGTACTAATTTCCCCTGTTACTAAGGCTGGTATGTTAGCCCTAGTTGTAAGGGAAATTTAGTCTCCTGGCTGCGTAGCAGAGCTGACTGTGTCCCCCGGGACACAGCAGCTCCTGCTCCCTCCTTAAACCCAATGATCACATGACTGCCGCGTCCAAAGGAGGAAGCACTCTCAGGTCATCCTAATGTGAATAAACAAGCACTGGCTCAGTGCGGTGTATACAGATATTGAAACAGCAAACATGATAATAAATTATTTTTATCTTTTTAGTGGGGAGTCTGGCTGTTTCTGACAGCCAGCTCCCCACCAACCACAAACTTGTGCAAGTTGCTTAAGGATGTTTAAGAACTTTAGTGCAAGCAAATTGTGGACTGTCCAGATGTTTATACTCTATAGGCAGTCCAGACGTAGTTAAATTGCTTTAGTTAATGAGACAGCATGAAAATAAGCAAACAATTTGGGACAAGCAGCAAATATAAACTGTATACGAAAAATAGAAAACAGTGGCATACTAGTATGTAAAATATAAATGACTAAAGTTTATTAATAAATATATACAAATATATAAACATTGGTATGGGAGAGGTCAGACTAAAAGATACACATCAAAATAATCTTGATGGCATAATTACCCAATTAGACAAAAGATAACTGTTATAAAAGGCAAAGATTAGGAAACATATATAATAAACCAATATTGACTCAAACTTTCATAAAATAAGTCTAAAAGTCAGACTAGATAACCAATAAAATGTTTAGGCTAGACACATGAGGACCTTAGATATCAACTAAAAATAAATATATTAAGGACAAGTCACATAGTAATACCTGAGTGACGCCCTATATAATAAGGGCCCAATTGTGTCTAAAACCAGACTACATGGTAACAGATTCTCAATATTTTAATTCTATGGGAATAATTTTTGCCATCCAAATAAACCATAATTTGCGGAAATACCTGATTATGACATATCCTCAACAATATGGAATTTGTTGTAAATGGTCTATTTGTTTTTTTTAAAGTGAATACTAAAACGGTAGCCCACAGTATGAACACATAAACAGCAAAAAATGGCAGAGATCAACCTCTGCCTTGCTGAATTCTTCATGTAAATCACCATAAAACACAAAAAAAAGCTATGCATTTCACCCTGGAAAGCAACTGGAAGTGATGCCGATGTGACCGTATATGAAGTCACTTCTGGTACTTACACTCTAAATCATGGAAAGGGGAAGAGGAGGGCCGGGGAGCTCCGGGAGGCCTTCAGCTCGAAGCCACTCTGCTTTATCCAGAGGCTTAGGAATAATGGCAATGTCCTGCGACCCGGAGAAGACAGAAGCAGCCTCAGAGAGGGGAAGGCATAGGCGATCGTCCTCAGCTGTCCGGACTTAAAGGGAATCTGTCAGTAGCTTTTTTCCATGTAATCTGAAGACAGAATGAGGTAGATGCTAAAACGCAGATTTCAGTGATGCCTCTCTTATCAAGATCCTTAGCACCAGTAGCTTATCATTACTGTGACTAGCTGGGCATCTGAATCCTGGTCTGACACGGCCCCTTCTGTGATAGGTAGCTCACTGTCTGTGGACTTTGTACATAAAAAGTCTGGTGTGGGCGGGATTAGCTTTTCATCTCTGCTTCATGCTAAATCTAAAAGCTCTGATTATGTCAGAACGGCGGCACCCAGTAACCTAAGTGATACATTGCTGGATTCAGCTTCTCTTTGCCTACATCAGGCAGTTCTCAGATGAGGTAGCAAAAAACCTTCTGACAGATTCCCTTTAAGGTATTGAAACAGCCTCGGTTACCAGCTACAGAGCACCGCAGGATGACCTCCTCATGCCCCATGGGGACAGAAAAAACAGTGGAGAGGAAGTGAGGTTAGGCTATTTGACCTCTTAGTGTTTCCTGTCCCTAATAGGGTTGGGAGTCAACCACCTATAGGGCTGTTGTTGAGGGTGACTTGGGAAAAAGAGTTTATTCTGCTCTGCAGCACTTATTACATTGTATGTCTAATTCAAAATGAAAAATTTGATGAAAAGGTCCTCTTTGAGCTTTGTGATCAATTAAAACGCTGCAACTGAACTATTCTTTACTGCTTGTAGTGTTTCCTGATTCTGTGGGAAAGTAGTAACCATTTCCATCTTCAAATTATATGTTAGTCATTTACCATTTCACATTAGTGTTTCTGTGGACTGTTTTAGTATGAAGCCAACAGAAAATGCAGTAAAGTGAATCAAAATGAATCCAATGCATTCGTCATGGATCCTGTAAAAATAGAAATCATTTTGTCAGTGTGAACAGAGTCTAAGAAAGCATGTTATACTGTAAAATATATTGGAATTATTGCTTCAGGCACACTATATCTGACACCACACGATCTTACTTTTTTCTAAATTCTAGGTCATTTTAAGCTATCTACAAAATGTAAAATAAGTTTGGGTAAATCCCTCTTAACTATAGTAATACTACTGTAGATTCTTAATAATCAGCTGGATCTGAGACTGCAATGCAAAGCAGAACGGTTTAATAGGGTGATTGTCAAAAAAGGAAACATAAATTATGTAAAACATAACACCGTTATA
This sequence comes from Ranitomeya variabilis, assembly GCF_051348905.1. NCBI lineage: Eukaryota > Metazoa > Chordata > Amphibia > Anura > Dendrobatidae > Ranitomeya > Ranitomeya variabilis. Next base: position 956,561,651 of record NC_135232.1, read on the forward strand.
CAACTTTAAAATGGTCCATCAAAAGGAAAGTATCTTGCAAATTAACTTATCTAAAATAAATCTGCAGAGTTGTAACACTAGGCCATTAACGTCTCTGGAAGTGTCTTCACTTCTATGTGATTCACGCTTGGGCTCTTAACAAAGGCTATAAATATTACCTTGGATTTTAAACTTAATCATAAAGTTTTATTTACCCATTCATTGAGGGTTTTGAATGACATTAATGTTACCGCCTGAAAAAGAAAGCAATTGCCCCTTACTTGTGCAATATTTATAAGAGATTTGACAAAGGCCATGTGTATGATCTTTAATGTTGGAGGAAAAGATATTAGCGTGGAGATTGTGTGAGTTAGAAAGAGATATGAACTCTATCATTCCACTTTATGACCTTTCATTTAAAGGCAACCGCGATTGTCTGGCATCTCAAGGCCGGGCACACAGCAGATGTGGGGAATCTGAAGGGCTCCAGACATAAACTTTTATTACTAAATTATAAATAATTTCTATTACTTAAAATGTTCACCTTGCAAGTTCATCTTGATTATAACACAAGGGCAGCTTCCTACTCATATCATTGCTGATCTATAAAGATGAAAAAGGATTATTGCACCCTGCTGTGTAAGAAGTACTTAAAGGATGCAGAGGACATTAAGGTAACAGAGTGTCTAGCACATCAACCTCTCATATGTGTCTCATACATATTTGTGCCATCTTTGTCATGTTGCAAATGAAATTGACTCCAAGTGTCATTAAAGTTAGTATGGTATGTTCCATAATATCTTAAAAATAAATATGCTGTATATATTTTACAAAGAAGAAAGTGAGAGGGATAGACAGAACTGATTAAAGACGCACTCCCATAATTTTTTTTAGCATCTTTATATATTGCAATCATCATATTATATAGCACTGTGTACTTACAATTGCTAATTTTGCCTTTCTACCCAGCTAATTCTTCTCTATTCCATTAGTTCTATGACATCACATGATTAAAAACTGACTAGCTAAATCCTTCTAAGCTCTATGTAGAAACAGGGAGTCTATTTTACCTGCATGAGTCATAGGTCACTGCAAAAGTCACGGACAGATGAGGGGGGAGGGAAGAGGGAGCAGCTGGGACAGGAGTTGAGGGGAATAATAAATGGAGGAACAAGAGATTTCCTGTTTCTACATAGAGCAGAGAAAAGAGAAGAGCTATATGGGTAGAAAAGCAAGATGAGTAATTGTAAGTACACAGTGCTTTGTTTATAATATGATGACTGCAATATATTAAGAGGACAAAAACTTTCATGGGAGGAGTAATTCTTTAAGAGAGACATATATTACATAGTTATATAGTTACATAGTTATTAAGGTTGAAGGAAGACTTTAAGTCCATCTAGTTCAACCCATAGCCTAACCTAACATGCCCTAACATGTTGATCCAGGGGAAGGCAAAAAAAACCCATGTGGCAAACAGTAAGCTCCACCATGGGGAAAAAAATTCCTTCCCGACCCCACATACGGCAATCAGACTAGTTCCCTGGATCAATGCCCTATCAAGGAATCTAGTATATATAACCTGTAACATTATACTTTTCAAGAAAGGCATCCAGTCCCCTCTTAAATTTTAGTAGGGAATTACTCATTACAACATCATACGGCAGACTTCCATAGTCTCACTGCTCTTACAGTAAAGAATCCGCGTCTGTTATTATGCTTAAACATTTTTTCCTCCAGACGTACAGGATGCCCCCTTGTCCCTGTCACCGGTCTATGATTAAAAAGATCATCAGAAAGGTCTTTGTACTGTCCCCTCATATATTTATACATTAACATAAGATCACCCCTTAGCCTTCGTTTTTCCAAACTAAATAGCCCCAAGTGTAATAACCTATCGTGGTATTGCAGACCCCCCAGTCCTCTAATAACCTTGGTCGCTCTTCTCTGCACCCGCTCCAGTTCAGCTATGTCTTTCTTATACACCGGAGACCAGAACTGTGCACAGTATTCTAAGTGTGGTCGAACTAGTGACTTGTATAGAGGTAAAATTATGTTCTCCTCATGAGCATCTATGCTTCTTTTAATGCATCCCATTATTTTATTTGCCTTAGAAGCAGCTGCCTGACACTGGCCACTGAATATGAGTTTGTCATCCACCCATACACCCAGGTCTTTTTCATTGACGGTTTTGCCCAGAGTTTTAGAATTAAGCACAGTAGAAATAGTAATGAGTGAAAGGGTTGGTGTGTAGTCGTATTGGATACTACATTAGCATGTGAATTAACGTCCGGAGAAGGTGCCCACATGTTGGGTGAGGCTTAGTAGCTGAATTCCTTCCCTCTACAAGTGGCTGATGCTATTTATTTTGCTTAGTCGGTATCTGTCTTTAACAGCTCCGAATGCAGCTATCAACCAATCTCTATAATAATAATAAGCAGTCAAAACATATATAGTTGTGCTCAAAAATGTACATACCCCGGCAGAATTGTTGCTTTCTTGGCCTTTTTTCACAGAATATGAATGATAACAACAAAATGTTTTCTCCACTCATGGATAGTGGATGGGTGAAGCCATTTATTGTCAAACTACTGTTTTACCTTTTTTAAAATCATAATGACAACCCAAAACATGCAAATGACCCTGATTCAAAGTTCACATACCCCATTTCTTAATACCGTGTATTGCCACCTCTAACATCAATGACAGCTTGAATTCTTTTGTGGTAGTTGTGCATGAGGTTCTTTATTTTCTCAGATGGTAAATCTGCCCGCTCTTCTTGGCAAAAAGAATTCCTGGGCTGTATAGCATGAACTGCGCGCTTGAGATCTCCCCAGAGTGGCTAAATGATATTGAAGTCAGGAGACTGATGGCCACTCCAGAACCTTCACTTTGTTCTGCTATAGCCAATGACATGTCGACTTGGCCTTGTGTTTTGGATTGTTGCCATGTTGGAACATCCAAGTACGTCCCATGCGCAGCTTCCAGGCTGATGAGTGCAAATTGGCCTCCACTATTTGATAACGTGCTGCATTCATCTTTGCTTCAACTATAACCAAGTTTCCTGTGCCTTTGCAGATCACACATCCCCAAAACACCAGCGATCCACCTCTGTGCCTTACAGCAGGAATGGTGTTCCTTTCATCATAAGCCTTGTTGACCTCTCTCAAAATGTAACATTTATGGTTGTGGCCAAGAAGTTCAATTTTGGTCTCATCACTTCAAATTACCTTGTTCCAGAAGTATTGAGGCTTGTCTCTGCTGTTTTGCGTATTGTAGGCAATACACTTGTGGTATTTGCACAGTAATGGCTTTCTTCTGGCGACTCGATCATGCAGCCCATTTTTCTTCAAGTGCCTCCTTATTGTGCATCTTGAAACAGCCACACCGCTAGTATTCTGAGAGTCCAGTATTTCAGCTGATGTTATTTGTGGGTTTTTCTTTGCATCCTGAACAATTTTCCTGGCAGTTGTGGACGACATTTTGTTGTTCTACCTGACCGTGGTTTTGTTTTTACAGAGCCCCTGATTTTCCATTTGTTAATCACAGTTTGAACGCTACTGACTGGCATTATCAATTCCTTGGATATCTTTTTGTATCAGTTTCCTGTTTTATACAGTTCAACTACCTTTTCCCTTAGGTCCATTGACAAATCTTTTGCTTTCCCCATGACTCACAATCCAGAAATGTCAGTGGCTGGATGAAAGATGCAAGAATCTGTCTGGATCCCAGAAACTCACTCAGCTTTTATGCACACACACTGATTACAAGCAAACAGGTCACAGGTGAGGATGTTACCTTTAGTAGCCACTCAAACTCATTTGTGTCAACTGCTGTGCATGTTATCAGGCCAAAATCACCAGGGTATGTGAACTTTTGATCAGGGTCATTTGGATGTTTTGGGTTGTCATTATGATTTAAAATGGCAGGTTACCATTAAAAAAAACAGCCCTGAATTAACATCAACAACATTCTGAATTTTAATGATCATTTAAATAGTGTAAGCTTGTTATCACTATAATCTAGGTAATTTTTACCACAATGAACTCTGGAAAAACTAAATAAATAAAAAATAATGGTGGAATTGTATTATTTTCACCATTTTTTTCATGTTTTTTAATGCATTTTATGGCAAATTGAATGGTGTAATTCAAAACTACAGCTTGCCCCACAAAAAAAAAGCCCTCATACATGTATGGCGACTAGTGTTGAGTGAATGTGCTCACCATTACTCGTTACTCGCCCGAGTATCACTTTACTCGGTGTACTCGGCGATCACCGAGCATTTCTGGGATTACTCGGCAGGAACTTGGGTCTCTACCCTGCCATTTTGGTGGTCTTTAGAGACCCAATCAACGTGCAGGGATTTTCTGCCAGGCACTGTAACACCGCAGCCATCTTTGTTGTGGTCTTGCAGTGATTGGCTGGCTGCACAGCATCATCAGGGGTATAAGAGACTGGACGCCGCCCTGCTTGGCGCATTCAGCTCCGGAATCAGACAGTGTAGGGAGAGCTGCTGCTGAGATAGGGTCAGATTTGGGGATTTCTTAGTCAGTGTGGGGTCTACCATCCTAAACTACTCAAACCCAGCGAAACCAACAGTCCTTATAAGGACTAATTCCGGCGTATATAGGTTGCAGTGTTAGGTAGGCAGGAGAGTGTATGTCGCTCTATACATATCAGTGCAAGACCTGCAGGCACTGTATGTATGTATATAGATATCATTGCACACATCAAGACCTATACCTATAACATATATTGACCGTATATACCTAGCCCCAGGTATAATTGGCTAGGAATTTTTTTTTGCCAGGTTAATAGAGATTATTTTATTGCAAATTAATCCAGAGCCCTTTTTTTTCGCCATTTGCTTTTTGACACTGCACAATACAGCCAGATCCTTTTCCTAGCACAGAGTGAAAATCCAGCAATTTCAAAGGGGTCACAAAAATCACTTATGAGTGCACAGAAAAATCTTTCATTTTCTTGTTGTACGGTAGAGTAGAATTTTTTTTGTGTCTTACACAATTTCTTGACACCATTTTGAATAAAAACTTGATTCCAGCTCACCCAGTTGCTCTATGCTCATCCACCTGAGTCTCAGACTCCGGCCTCGTCCTGGCCTCACATCAAGGAAAATAGAAAAATATTGGAGTCCGGCTCAACAGGTTATGAGTAAGACTGCCTAGTGCAGTCGAAGCGTGTCGACTGGGTCATGTCGACCATGTACATTTTTCTTTTGTATGCACTATAATTTCTTTTGGAAAATAAAAAGAAAAGGAAAATCCAGTCCTGTTGAGCCGGATTCCAATTTTTTTCACCATTTTGCTGAACAAAATGCAAAAAATACAGGCCACATATTTGGCAGTGTGGTATTTCCGTGACAGGCCTCATATATCTGCGTGCTCCAAGTTTGGGGATTTTAGGCCGTTAGTCCAGTTTTTTTCCTGTCTGTTAAGGCCCCGTCTCACATAGCGAGATCGCTAGCGAGATCGCTGCTGAGTCACAAGTTTTGTGACGCAACAGCGACCTCCATAGCGATCTCGCTATGTGTGACACGTACCAGCGATCAGGCCCCTGCTGCGAGATCGCTGGTCGTGTCGGAATGGCCTGGACCTTTTTTTGGTCGTTGAGGCCCCGCTGACATCGCTGAATCGGTGTGTGTGACACCGATCCAGCGATGTCTTCACTGGTAACCAGGGTAAACATCGGGTTACTAAGCGCAGGGCCGCGCTTAGTAACCCGATGTTTACCCTGGTTACCAGCGTAAATGTAAAAAAAACAAACAGTACATACTCGCCTTCTGATGTCCGTCAGGTCCCTTGCCGTCTGCTTCCTGCTCTCACTGACTGCCGGCCGTACAGTGAGAAGTGAGAGCACAGCAGTGACGTCACCGCTGCGCTCTGCTCTCAGTGTACGGCCGGATCTCAGTCAGAGCAGGAAGCAGACGGCAAGGGACCTGGACACCGAAAGGCGAGTATGTACTGTTTGTTTTTTTTGGTAACCAGGGTAAACATCGGGTTACTAAGCGCGGCCCTGCGCTTAGTAACCCGATGTTTACCCTGGTTACCCGGGTGCTGCAGGGGGACTTCGGCATCGTTGAAGACAGTTTCAACGATGCCGAACTCGTTCCCCTGATCGTTGGTCGCTGGGGAGAGCGGTCTGTGTGACAGCTCCCCAGCGACCACACAGCGACTTACCAACGATCACGGCCAGGTCATATCGCTGGTCGTGATCGTTGGTAAATCGCTAAGTGAGACGGGGCCTTTACTCTACTTATATACAGCACTATTTTGCATTTAAAAAAATACAGGCCACATATTTGGTAGTGTGGTATTTCCCTGACAGGCCTTGCGTGCTCCAACTTTGGGAATTTTAGGCCGTTAGTCCAGTTTTTTTTCCTGTCTGTTACTCTACTTATATACAGCACTATTTTGCATTTAAAAAAATACAGGTCACATATTTGGCAGTGTGATATTTCCCTGACAGGCCTCATATATCTGCGTGCTCCAAGTTTGGGCATTTTAGGCTGTTGGTCCATTTTTTCCTGTCTGTTACTCTACTTATATACAGCACTATTCTGCATTTAAAAAAATAAAAAAATACAGGCCACATATTTGGCAGTGTGATATCTCCGTGACAGACCTCATCTATCTGTGCTAAAAATTTGGCCATTTTAGGCCTACAAATTCTAGTGCTTTTGCTGTCTGTTACTCTACTTATTGACACCAATTTGATAACCAAAAAAACATTTTTAACTACAGTACAGATAGTTTAAAGTAAACAACCAGAGCACAAAACGCGATCAAAGAAGGGCAAGAGGGATTGTAAAAAAATTGAAAAAAACTTTATTACATATAATTTAGGCAGGAAAATAGCAGTGGGTCAAACCACAAAACAGTTGTGTTAACAAAACATGAGAAAAAACACGGGACATGGACTAATAGCGGCACATAGTTAATATTGGATATTTAACAATTGTAACCCTCCTGGCAATACGCATTGTAATAAGTCAGTGGAAGCACCAAGGACATCGCACAGGAGGCAAGTAGAAAATATAATGATGTCACCAATGCAAGATAGAGATAATGTAGACACAAATAATAAAGAGATATGGCATACCTGTGTGACTAATCAAGGACCACCGGGATATAACAAGAGGGGGCCGACAAAGGAGTCCACGTCACCCCGACGCGCGTTTCGGCGGAGCCTTCGTCTACATTCTAATGTGTCTACATTATCTCTATCTTGCATTGGTGACATCATTATATTTTCTACTTGCCTCCTGCGCGATGTCCTTGGTGCTTCCACTGACTTATTACAATGCGTATTGCCAGGAGGGTTACAATTGTTAAATATCCAATATTAACTATGTGCCGCTATTAGTCCATGTCCCGCGTTTTTTCTCATGTTTTGTTAACACAACTGTTTTGTGGTTTGACCCACTGCTATTTTCCTGCCTAAATTATATGTAATAAAGTTTTTTTCAATTTTTTTACAATCCCTCTTGCCCTTCTTTGATCGCGTTTTGTGCTCTGGTTGTTTATTTATATAAGTTGCGATTGGGCTCATAATATGTCCATCCCTTCTGCGGCTATTTAAGTGAAAATATGGATTTTTACTCTCTATGATAATATCTTTTTTGATATAATGCTGCTTAATGGTTCATTAAGATTTTCTCAGATAGTTTAAAGTGTGGTTTTCCCGCACACGTATCACATACAAGTTCGCTCCCAATTCAGCCATTTGTAGTGAACGTGTAAAATATTCTAGTCCATTTACTATGGTCAAAGCACGTGGCAAGGGATGGGAAAGTGGACGTGATGGTGCATGCCAAGGCCGAAGCCGTGGGCAAGCTGAAATTGGCCCAGAAAAAACACCCACAACCTCTAGCTGGACTTTAGTGTCTGAAGTCCTAGGGGACCGAAGCAAGACAGCACTATTGAAGCTAGAGCAGTGTGAAAAGGTTGTTGGTTGGATAGTGGATATTTCCAGTTACTTGGCCACCACCACCAGCACCCTATCTTCCACAGGTTCAAGTCTGAGTAGCCGTGAGTCTGAACCGCATATTCCTCACCCTGATCCTCCTTCCTCCCACCATGCCAAGTGTCCGGAAACAACTGATCCCACACTTGGACACTCCGAAAAGCTGTTCACTTTTCCATTTATAGATTCGGTCCATTAGCCCGGTCCACTTGAAGCGGGGCAAGATGAGATTCCATGTAGTGATGACCAAATATTTGAGCAGCAACAGTCACAAGAGGTGGACAATGATGAGACACAATTGCCAAAAAGTCAGGAGGAGGACCAAGGTGCGAAAGTGTAAGATGAGGTGGTGGATGTTATAGTAACTGACCCAACCTGGCAGGAGGACATGCAGAGCGAGGACAACAGCACACGGGGGAGGGAGGTGTAGCACCCCTTCAGGCAGGAAGAATCAGTGTGGTGGCTGCAGACAGAAGGCAGGCAACCTTTCACCTTAACACCAACATGACGGAAGTTGCCAGTCCAACTGTTAGGTCTTCCTGAGTCTGGTTATTTTTTAAAGACTCTGCCGATAACCCCAAACAGGCCATTTGCAACACCTGCACATGGCAGCAAAGCACCTGACTTCGTGGGCCCAACTTCAGGCTCCAGGAACAGTGTCTGCAGGTGACACCACTGCTTCTTCCACTGTTGTGTGTGCAAGCCAATCCCCTGTCCACGGTGCATGCAAAGATGCCTCCTACCCTGCACCTGCCGTTGCCCACACTCAAATAGCAGCATCATCAAGAACGTCCACATCCTTGCCCCAGTGCAGCCTTCAGTTGTCCATACACAGCCAACGCCCCACAGGTCACAGTACTAAATTCACACATTTCTCGTCTACTTGCACTGGAAATGTTGCCTTTTACGCTCATTGAGACAGATTCTTTGCACAACCTGATGGCGGCGGTAGTCCCAAGGTACTCGGTCCCCAGCCGCCACTATTTCTCCCGCTGTGCCGTCCCGACATTACACAAGCACGTGTCCCAAAAAATTACCCGAGCCCTCAACAATGCAGTTACTGGGAAAGTACACCTAACCACAGACACGTGGACAAGTGCTTGTGGCCAGGACGGTACATCTCGCTGACGGCACACTGGGTTAAGATATTGGAAGCCGGGACCCAGTCAGACCTTGGGATGGAACACGTCCTCCTGACGCCAAGGATTGCGGGCCCTATGTCAATCAGGGTTTCCCCCACAGTCTACAGCTCCTGCACCTCTTCCTCCTCTTCAGCCTCCATATCTGAAATGAGCACATCAGCCCAAGCTGGAAGTACTGCAGTACTGCCAAATCCAAGCGGCAACAGACTGTGCTGAAGTTAATCTGCTTAGATGACAAACCGCACAATGCTGAAGAGTTGTGGACAGCTCTGAAAGAGCAGACAGATCTGTGGCTGACACCACTGAACCTACAGCCAGACATGGTTGTGTGTGACAATGGCAGGAACCTGGTGGTGGCTCTGAGGCGAGGCGAACTGACACACGTACCATGTCTGCCCCATGTGCTTAACCTCATTGTTAAAAAAAATCTATCTGGAGCTTCCGGATCTGCTTGTGGAAGTATGCCACTTACTCAATGGGTCATAAAGCACGAGGTTACACCGTGGCCAAGAGTAAAATGATATCACCCTCCATCAAAACAGTCAAGAAAAATTTTTTTTGAGTGAGAGTACTCCCAGATAAATCACAAGCAAACACATGGAATAAACACAAAATCTCACGAATCATTCTAAGATATTTCATTTATTTAGTAAATGTTACAAGCAGGTGTATCAACAAACATAATACAATAAATACAGAAAAAATCCAAGGAACAAACTAGTGGTATACCAGGAAGTAAGTGGGAAAAGAGGTAAAATTCCTCATAGTAATAGCCTAACTTACGTGCCACTGCACAAAATAATCGAGACACAGCCCATCAAAAAGTCTATTGCACAGTTGCATGAATAAAGATACCGCCTGTGTCAGAGTGCAGTGAGATGATTAAAGAGGCTTACCCATGATCTAGAGTGAATCCCACAAACTCCCTGACGCCCCTGACGCGCGTTTCGCGGTCCAGCTTTCTCAAAGGGGAGGTACACATTAACTAGTCTCTCAGCCTTAAATAGAAGGAAATCAGAAGTGTCTGATGATATCGGCGCACCCGTCCTGGACTACATTACCCATCACCCCCATGGCCGTCACAGAGGAAGTGTGCATGTGGGCGGAACTCCAGCCTCTGACGTCATTAAGACATGTGCATTCCGCCAAGATTGATAGCCACCAAGGTGAAAGGAACTGAGAAGTCAGGGCACGCGTGTGCACCATCAGCCACCATTTTGTTGGAGACCACATACGCGGCCATTACACTGAGGATAAAAAGGATTCCATATTGTCTCTCTCATAGATGGTGAGTAAAGTGTAGTGTAGCAACATATTGTGTTGCAAGACATTAAGCATAACAATTAGTGTTATGCGCTAGTGCCCTATCTATAAGGATCATAATGAAAGTGCTGCCGTGCAGGCTATTATTCAACCCCAATAAATAAACATTTATAAATAAAGTGCAATAGTACAAAAATACCAAAGTAGCCAATCTCAGCTACAATTATAAGTGTTATTGTGCAATATATGCTTTGCGGATTTCCCATGCCTAGATTGTATGTAGGGAACAAATTTTAATGACAGTGCAAATAATCATACATCTATATATATAAGAGGCATCGTGATTACTCACTAATCCCGCCCCCTGCACAGTAGCTCCGCCCCCACCGCATTACATTACCACACATAATCCCACCCCCAACATTACCACACCCTAATCCTGCCCCCCACCACATATAATCCCGCCCCCACCACATCACCACACACAATCCCGCCCCCCAACCACATTACCACACACAATCCCGCCCCCCCACCACATTACCACACACAATCCCACCCCCCACCACATTACCACACACAATCCTGCCCCCACATTACCACACATACTCCTGCCCCCACCACAACACCACAGATAATCCTGCCCTTTGCACAGTAGCTTCGCCCCCCACCTCATCACCACACATAATCCCACCCCCCACCACATTACCACACGTTAGGAGTCGAGTTTCCTCTGCTGCACAGGGGGAATCTCGATCCGTGTCTGCTGCGGTCTCCCATTCTGCATCTGCCGCAGTGGAGCCTGCTCAGCGGAGACGTCGGTCCCAGCGTCTCACTGAGACCGATACTGTGCAAAGGGTTACTTCTGCCTCTCCAGGCTCTGCTATTGTACCCTGCACTGATCTGCGGTGAGCAGGCTTTTCTGGGACTAAGTCCTGCTTTGCACACACTGAGCATGCCCAGGGTAAGATCTCTCAGTGGAGATCAAGGGTCACATGCTCAGGTACTGCAGCCAAATCTATTGGTCCTTCTAGGAAGGTCCTGTAGGTGAGCAGGCTCTGTGGCAGCCTCTCATTGGTCCTTCTAGGAAGGTCCTGTACGTGCTGCAGCTATTTAAGGCTCGCATGGCCGCACAGCCATGCGCTAGTATCTTCCTAAGTTATGTGCTTTGCGCCAGTGTGGTCATGTGTTTGTATGTGTTCAGGGACCCGGCTGAAATAAGCCCCTAGAATGCTGGCTCCTCCGGCGAGGAGATTGTGTTTGTGTGTATTCAGGGACCTGGCTGAAATAAGCCCCTAGAATGCTGGCACCTCCGGCGAGGAGTTTTGTGTGCATGCATGACCACTGACTGCTCTCATTTGGGTAGTTAGCCTGTGCCTCTGTGAAAGTCTAACAGGGCACAGAGCTTTGCTTTCTTGGCCGCTCTGTGAAGCTAACAGAGCTGGTTCATACCGCCATATAGTGCCGCCATTTACTTAGCAGCAGGTTCTTTCCTGCACGGTGGATCCCGGGTTGCGAACGCACCAATCTCATCTAATAAATATATTCGGTGCGTTCCGCCAACCCTAACAACACATAATCCCGCCCCCCACCACATTACCACACATAATCCCACCCCCCACCACATTACCACACATAATCCCGCCCCCCACCACATTACCACAAATAATCCCACCCCCCACCACATCACCACAAATAATGCCGCCCCACCACACATAATCCCGCCCCCCCACCACATGACCACACATAATCCCGCCCCCCACCACATTACCACACATAAGAATTACCACACATACCACATTACCACACATAATCCCACCCCGCCACCACATTACCACACATAATCCCACCCCCCCACCACATTACCACACATAATCCCACCCCCCCACCACATTACCACACATAATCCCGCCCCCCCACATTACCACAAATAATCTCGCCCCCCACCACATTACCACACACAATCCCGCCCCTGCACAGTAGCTCTGCCCCACACCCCATCACCACACATAATCCCGCCCCCACCACATTACCACACACAATCCCGCCCCCCCACCACATTACCACACATAATCCCACCCCCCACCACATTACCACACATAATCCGGCCCCCTCACCACATTACCACACATAATCCCGCCTCCCACCACATTACCACACATAATCCTGCCCCCATCACGTTACAACACATAATTCCGCCCCCCACATTACCACACATAATCCCGCCCCCCACCACATTACCACACATAATCCCACTCCCCACCACATTACCACAGATAATCCTGCCCTTGCACAGTAGCTCCGCCCCCCACCCCATCACCACACATAATCCCACCCCCCCACGACATTACCACACATAATCCCGCCCCACCACATTACCACATAATCCCACTCCCCCACATTACCGCACATGTTCCTGCCCCCCACCACATTACCACACATAATCCTGCCCCTCCACCACATTACCGCACATAATCCCGCCCCCCCACCACATTACCACACTACCACACATAATCCCGCCTCCCCACCACATTGCCACACATAATCCCGCCCTCCACCACATTACCACACATAATCCCGCACTCCCACCATATTACCACACATAATCCTGCCCCCCACATTACCACACGAGGCTCTGTCCCCACACATTACCACACGAGGCTCCGTCCCCACACATTACCACATGAGGCTCCGTACCCACACATTACCACACGAGGCTCCGTCCTTACACATTACCACACGAGGCTCTGTCCCCACACATTACCATACGAGGCTCCGTCCTCACACATTACCACACGAGGCTCCGTCCCCACACATTACCACGCGAGGCTGCGTCCCCACACATCACCACACGAGGCTCTCTCCCCACACATTACCACACGAGACTCTGTCCCCACACATTACCATACGAGGCTCCATCCCTCCACATTACCACACGAGGCTCCGTCCCCACACATTACCACACGAGGTTCCGTCCTCACACATTACCACATGAATCCAGTTTGCTTTTGATTTTACACTGTGAATAAAATGTATTAGTATTATTCTGATTTTTAATTATTATTATTGTTATTAGCTTCACTTTAAGTTAAATTACCACCTGCGTAAGCGCTATTGAATGTTGTCATTATTTACTTTAGTTTAATCACTAGCAGCGTTAATTAGATAGCAATGAGCATGCCGAGCGTTAGCTGGTTGGAAACAGCTAGTAAAATGATATTAACCCCTTCACCCCCAAGGGTGGTTTGCACGTTAATGACCAGGCCAATTTTTACAATTCTGACCACTGTCCCTTTATGAGGTTATAACTCTGGAACGCTTCAACGGATCTTGGCGATTCTGACAGGTTTTCTCGTGACATATTGTACTTCATGATAGTGGTAAAATTTCTTCAATATAACTTGCATTTATTTGTGAAAAAAACGGATATTTGGCAAAAATTTTGAAAATTTCGCAATTTTCCAACTTTGAATTTTTATGCCCTTAAATCACAGACATATGTCACGCAAAATACTTAATAAGTAACATTTCCCACATGTCTACTTTACATCAGCACAATTTTGGAACCAAATTTTTTTTTGTTAGGGAGTTATAAGGGTTAAAAGTTGACCAGAAATTTCTCATTTTTACAACACCATTTTTTTTTAGGGACCACATCTCATTTGAAGTCATTTTGAGGGGTCTATATGACAGAAAATACCCAAGTGTGACACCATTCTAAAAACTGCACCCCTCAAGGTGCTCAAAACCACATTCAAGAAATTTATTAACCCTTCAGGTGTTTCACAGGAATTTTTGGAATGTTTAAATAAAAATGAACATTTAACTTTTTTTCACACAAAATTTATTTCAGCTCCAATTTGTTTTATTTTACAAAGGGTAACAGGAGAAAATGGACCCCAAAAGTTGTTGTACAATTTGTCCTGAGTACGCTGATACCCCATATGTGGGGGTAAACCACTGTTTGGGCGCATGGCAGAGCTCGGAAGGAAAGGAGCGCCATTTGACTTTTCAATGCAAAATTGACTGGAATTGACATGGGACGCCATGTTGCGTTTGGAGAGCCCCTGATGTGCCTAAACATTGAAACCCCCCCACAAGTGACACCATTTTGGAAAGTAGACCCCCTAAGGAACTTATCTAGATGTGTGGTGAGCACTTTGACCCAACAAGTGCTTCACAGAAGTTTATAATGCAGAGCCGTAAAAATAAAAAATCATATTTTTTCACAAAAATGATCTTTTCGCCCCCATTTTTTTATTTTCCCAAGGGTAAGAAAAGAAATTAGACACAAAAGTTGTTGTGCAATTTGTCCTGAGTACAAAGATACCCCATATGTGGGGGTAAACCACTGTTTGGGCGCATAGCAGAGCTCGGAAGGGAAGGAGCGCTATTTTACTTTTCAATGCAAAATTGACTGGAATTAAGATGGGACGCCATGTTTGCGTTTGGAGAGCCCCTGATGTGCCTAAACATTAAAACCCCCCACAAGTGACACCATTTTGGAAAGTAGACCCCCTAAGGAACTTATCTAGATGTGTTTTGAGAGCTTTGAACCCCCAAGTGTTTCACTACAGTTTATAACGCAGAGCTGTGAAAATAAAAATTCCTCTTTTTTTTCACAGAAATGATTTTTTAGCCCCCAGCTTTGTATTTTTACAAGGGTAACATAATAAATTGGACCCCAAAAGTTGTTGTCCAATTTGTCCTGAGTACGCTGATACCCCATATGTGGGGGGGAACCACTGTTTGGGCGCATGACAGAGCTCGGAAGGGAAGGAGCGCCATTTCGAATGCAGACTTAAATGGATTGGTCTGCAGGCGTCACGTTGCATTTGCAGAGCCCCTGATGTACCCAAACAGTAGAAACCCCCCACAAGTGACCCCATATTGGAAATTAGACCCCCCAAGGAACTTATCTAGATGCGTTGTGAAAACTTTGAACCCTAAAGTGTTTCACTACAGTTTACAACGCAGAGCCGTGAAAATAAAAAATATTTTTTTTCCCACAAAACTTATTTTTTAGCCCCCAGTTTTGTATTTTCCCAAGGGTAACAGGAGAATTTGGACCCCAAAAGATGTTGTCCAATTTGTCCTGAGTACGCCGATACCCCATATATTGGGGTAAACCCCTGTTTGGGTACACGGGAGAGCTCTGAAGGAAAGGAGCACTGTTTTACTTTTTCAACGCAGAATTGTCTGGAATTGAGATCGGATGCCATGTCCCGTTTGGAGAGCCCCTGATGTGCCTAAACAGTGGAAACCCCCCAATTATAACTGAAACCCTAATCCAAACACACCCCTTACCCTAATCCCAACGGTAACCCTAACCACACCCCTAACCCTGACACACCCCTAACCCTAATCCCAACCCTATTCCCAACCGTAAATGTAATCCAAACCCTAACCCTAACTTTAGCCCCAACCCTAACTGTAGCCTTAACCCTAGCCCCAACCCTAGCCCTAACCCTAACCCTAGCCCTAACCCTAGCCCTAACCCTAGCAATAACCATAACCCTAACCCTAGCCCCAACCCTAACCCTAGCCCTAACCCTAGCAATAACCCTAGCCCTAACCCTAGCCCTAACCCTAGCAATAACCCTAGCCCTAACCCTAACCCTAGCAATAACCCTAGCAATAACCCTAGCCCTAACCCTAGCCCTAAACCTAGCCCTAACCCTAGCAATAACCCTAGCCCTAACCCTAGCCGTAACCCTAACCCTAGCCCTAACCCTAGTCCTAACCCTAGCCCTAGCCCTAACCCTAATGGGAAAATGGAAATAAATACATTTTTTTTATTTTTTTATTTTTCCCTAACTAAGGGGGTGCTGAAGGGGGGTTTGATTTACTTTTATAGCGGGTTATTTAGCGGATTTTTATGATTGGCAGCCGTCACACACTGAAAGACGCTTTTTATTGCCAAAAATATTTTTTGCGTTACCACATTTTGAGAGCTATAATTTTTCCATATTTGAGTCCACAGAGTCATGTGAGGTCTTGTTTTTTGCGGGACGAGTTGACGTTTTTATTGGTAACATTTTCGGGCACATCACATTTTTTGATCGCTTTTTATTCCGATTTTTGTGAGGCAGAATGATCAAAAACCAGCTATTCATGAATTTCTTTTGGGGGAGGCGTTTATACCGTTCCGCGTTTGGTAAAATTGATAAAGCAGTTTTATTCTTCAGGTCAGTACGATTACAGCGATACCTCATTTATATCATTTTTTTATGTTTTGGCGCTTTTATACGATAAAAGCTATTTTATAGAAAAAATAATTATTTTGGTATCGCTTTATTCTCAGGACTATAACTTTTTTATTTTTTTGCTGATGATGCTGTATGGCGGCTCGTTTTTTGCGGGACAAGATGTCGTTTTCAGTGGTACCATGGTTATTTATATTCGTCTTTTTGATCGCATGTTATTCCACTTTTTGTTCGGCGGTATGGTAATAAAGCGTTGTTTTTTGCCTCGTTTTTTTTTTTTTCTCACGGTGTTTACTGAAGGGGTTAACAAGTGGGGCAGTTTTATAGGTTGGGTCGTTACGGACGCGGCGATACTAAATATGTGTACTTTTATTGTTTTTTTTTTTCATTTAGATAAAGAAATGTATTTATGGGAATAATATATATATTTTTTTCTCTATTTAGGAATTTATTTTTTATTTATTTTTTTACACATGTGGAAACATTTTTTTTTAACTTTTTTACTTTGTCCCAGGGGGGGACATTACAGATCAGTGATCTGACAGTGTGCACATCACTCTGTCAGATCTGCGATCTGCTGTGCAGGGCTGCAGGCTTACCAGCGCCTGCTCTGAGTAGGCACTCGGTAAGCCACCTCCCTCCCTGCAGGAACCTGATGCCCTGGCCATCTTGGATCCGGGACCTGCGGCGAGGAGGGAGGTAGGAGACCCTCGGAGCAACGTGATCACATTGCGTTGCTCCGGGGGTCTCAGGGAAGCCAGCAGGGAGCCCCCTCCCTGCGCGATGCTTTCCTATACCGCCGGCACACCGCGATCATGTTTGATCGCGGTGTGCCGGGGGTTAATGTGCCGGGGGCGGTCCGTGACCGCTCCTGGCACATAGTTACATAGTTACATAGTTACATAGTTATTGAGGTTGAAGGAAGACTTTAAGTCCATCTAGTTCAACCCATAGCCTAACCTAACATGCCCTAACATGTTGATCCAGAGGAAGGCAAAAAAAACCCATGTGGCAAAGAGTAACTCCACCATGGGGAAAAAAATTCCTTCCCGACTCCACATACGGCAATCAGACTAGTTCCCTGGATCAACGCCTTATCAAGGAATCTAGTGTATATACCCTGTAATATTATACTTTTCCAGAAAGGTATCCAGTCCCCTCTTAAATTTAATTAATGAATCACTCATTACAACATCATACGGCAGAGAGTTCCATAGTCTCACTGCTCTTACAGTAAAGAATCCGCGTCTGTTATTATGCTTAAACCTTCTTTCCTCCAGACGTAGAGGATGCCCCCTTGTCCCTGTCTCATGTCTATGATTAAAAAGATCATCAGAAAGGTCTTTGTACTGTCCCCTCATATATTTATACATTAAAATAAGATCACCCCTTAGTCTTCGTTTTTCCAAACTAAATAGCCCCAAGTGTAATAACCTATCTTGGTATTGCAGACCCCCAAGTCCTCTAATAACCTTGGTCGCTCTTCTCTGCACCCGCTCTAGTTCAGCTATGTCTTTCTTATACACCGGAGACCAGAACTGTGCACAGTATTCTAAGTGTGGTCGAACTAGTGACTTGTATAGAGGTAAAATTATGTTCTCCTCATGAGCATCAATGCCTCTTTTAATACATCCCATTATTTTATTTGCCTTTGTAGCAGCTGCCTGACACTGGCCACTGAATATGAGTCTGTCATCCACCCATACACCCAGGTCTTTTTCATTGATGGTTTTGCCCAGAGTTTTAGAATTAAGCACATAGTTATACATCTTATTACTTCTACCCAAGTGCATGACCTTACATTTATCCCCATTAAAGCTCATTTGCCATTTATCAGCCCAAGCTTCTAGTTTACATAAATCATCCTGTAATATAAAATTGTCCTCCCCTGTATTGATTACCCTACAGAGTTTAGTGTCATCTGCAAATATTGAAATTCTACTCTGAATGCCCCCTACAAGGTCATTAATAAATATGTTAAAAAGAAGAGGGCCCAATACTGACCCCTGTGGTAGCCCACTGCTAACCGCGACCCAGTCCGAATGTGCTCCATTAATAACCACCCTTTGTTTCCTATCCCTGAGCCAGCTCTCAACCCACTTACACATATTTTCCCCTATCCCCATTACTCTCATTTTATGTATCAACCTTTTGTGTGGCACCGTATCAAAAGCTTTGGAAAAGTCCATATACACTACGTCCACTGGGTTCCCTTGGTCCAGTCCGGAACTTACCTCTTCATAGAAGCTGATCAAATTAGTCTGACATGAGCGGTCCCTAGTAAACCCGTGCTGATACTGGGTCATGAGGTTATTCCTCTTCAGATACTCCAGTATAGCATCCCATAGAATGCCCTCCAGGATTTTACCCACAGTAGAGGTTAAACTTACTGGCCTATAATTACCGAGTTCAGTTTTTGCCCCTTTTTTGAATATTGGCACCACATTTGCTATACGCCAGTCCTGTGGTACAGACCCTGTTATTATGGACTCTTTAAAGATTAAAAATAATGGTCTATCAATGACTGTACTTAGTTCCTGCAGTACTCGGGGGTGTATCCCATCCGGGCCCGGAGATTTGTCAATTTTAGTGATTTTTAGACGCCGCTGTACTTCCTGCTGGGTTAAGCAGGTGACATTTAATGGGGAATTTTTATCACTAGTCATATTGGCTGCCATGGGATTTTCTTTTGTAAATACTGATGAAAAAAAGTCATTTAGCAGATTGGCTTTTTCCTCATCCTCATCCACCATTTCACCCAGACTATTTTTAAGGGGGCCAACACTGTCATTTTTTAGTTTCTTACTATTTATGTAGTTAAAGAATATTTTGGGGTTATTTTTGCTCTCTCTAGCAATGAGTCTCTCTGTCTCAATCTTTGCTGCCTTGATTTGCTTTTTACAGAATTTATTTAATTTTCTGTATTTATTTAATGCCTCATCACTACCTACTTCCTTTAATTCTCTAAATGCTTTCTTTTTGTTCCTTATTGCGCCCCTAACAGCTCTATTTAGCCATATTGGTTTCCTCCTATTTCTAGTATGTTTATTCCCATACGGTATATACTGTGCACAGGTCCTATCCAGGATGCTAATAAACGTCTCCCATTTTCTTTGTGTATTTTTGTGTCTCAGGATATCGTCCCAGTTAATTGCACCAAGATCCTCTCTCATCCGTTGGAAATTTGCCCTCCTGAAGTTTAGTGTCCTTGTCACCCCCCTACTACCCATCTTATTAAAGGTTACATGAAAACTTATTATTTTATGATCACTATTCCCCAAGTGACCCCCAACCCTTATATTTGATATGCGGTCTGGCCTGTTGGTTAATATTAGATCTAGCAGTGCCCCCCTCCTTGTTGGGTCCTGAACCATATGCGATATGCAGCTGACACCCGGCCACGATCGGCCGCGCTCCCCCCGTGAGCGCGGCCGATCGCGTATGACGTACTATCCCGTCGGTGGTCATACGGGCCCACCCCACCTCGACGGGATAGTACGTCAGATGTCAGAAAGGGGTTAATAACCATAAAAAACAAAAATAAAGAAAAAAGATAGAATAAATTATTATTATTATTATTATTATTTATTGTTATAGCGCCATTTATTCCATGGCGCTTTACATGTGAGGAGGGGTATGCATAATAAAAACAAGTACAATATTCTTAAACAATACAAGTCATAACTGGTACAGGAGGAGAGAGGACCCTGCCCGCGAAGGCTCACAATCTACAAGGGATGGGTGAGAATACAGTAAGTGAGGATAGAGCTGGTCATGCAGCGGTTTGGTTGATCGGTGGTTACTGCAGGTTGTAGGCTTGTCGGAAGAGGTGGGTCTTCAGGCTCTTTTTGAAGGTTTCGATGGTAGGCGAGAGTCTGATGTGTTGTGGTAGAGGGTTCCAGAGTAGGGGTGATACGCAAGAGAAATCTTGTATACGATTGTGGGAAGAGGAGATAAGAGGGGAGTAGAGAAGGAGATCTTGTGAGGATCGGAGGTTGCATGTAGGTAAGTACCGGGAGACGAGGTCACAGATGTATGGAGGAGACAGGTTGTGGATGGCTTTGTATGTCATGGTTAGGGTTTTGTACTGGAGTCTCTGGGCAATGGGGAGCCAGTGAAGGGATTGACAGAGGGGTGAGGTCGGGGAATAGCGGGGGGACAGGTGGATTAGTCGGGCAGCAGAGATTAGAATAGATTGGAGGGGTGCGAGAGTGTTAGAGGGGAGGCCACAGAGCAGGAGGTTGCAGTAGTCAAGGCGAGAGATGATGAATAATGAAAATAATAATAATAATAATAAAATAATAGTAATAATTGTCAATAAAAACAAAAATAAAACAAATACACAAAAAAGAGAGAAAATTTCAATAAAAGAAAAATAACAAAAATAAACAGAATAGACAGTATGCTTCCTTTTCTGCATCCATCTTCAGGAGCAGCAGTAAAAATCCCAAGGCGGCTAGACGGAACAATCCTGAGACAAATCCGATTCCCTCAATAAACAGATAACTATAAACTAAAAGAAACAATAGAAAGTAAGAATTAAAAATAATAAAAACAAACAGTGGATAAAACTCCAAGGAGGGACGAGAGACTCCTCACTTACAAATTTTCAAACCCTGGAACTCATGGGTTGTAAATAGACAACCAAACGTGACGGAACAGGGTTGCCACAGTCCACATCATAAATGTATACAAGAAGGGAAGGATCATAAGAAAGATGTGAAACTCAACTTCTCGTTCAATCCTCTTGGTGTCAAAGTGTGAAGGGTGACAATCCATCTGCACTCCCGTTGTGCTGGGAGTTGGTTCAGGTTGCCAACCCTGACACCCTCATGTATTTTCTCAATTCCTCTCACCATCAAATGACCAGGGTCGGAACCATGGTACTCCTTGAAATGTCTCGGCAATGTCTTCAACATGGAGCTATCCATTACATCTTTGGCGGCCTTGATGTCCCTCACGTGTTCGCGTGTCCTAACTTTTAATTCTCTTGACGTAAGTCCCACGTATATACGTGAGCAAGGACAGGTGGCATAGTTACCCACATGTGTGGTATTACATGAGATAAAGTCTTGAATTTTATACCCTCTATTGCCATCAGATGAAGTGAATGTTTTACATCTGAGAATGTTAGGACACGCGACACATGAACCACAAGGGAAACAACCATGTTTAGGACTACCAACATTGAAGAGTTTTTTGTTTTACCACATATTGGCTCCTAACCAGATTGTCTCTGAGATTTCTACTCCTGCGTTGTGTCATGTTGTGTCATCCTTGGTGATGGAAGTAGTAATGCTGCCAAAGTAGAATCCGTGCGTAGCACGGACCAATGTTTAGATAAGATCCCATGGATCCGATCCCAGTAACAGTTCGATGTGGAGACGAACCAAATCATGGGTTCATCCATCAGTTTACTTTTTTTGGACTGAACGAGTAGATCCTCCCTTCTTGTAACTTTAGCTCTTCTATACCCCGCTTTTATGCATCGATGGCTATATCCCCTGGCACGAAACTGATCAGACAAGGCAACAGACTGCTTCTCAAAACATTCCTCAGTGGAACAGACCCGCCTATTTCTAAGAAATTGTCCAACTGGGATGGCCTTAATTGTTGAGTAGCTGTGTGCTGAGGAGGCATGTGGAAGTACGCCGCCTGTGTGCCCATTTTAGAAAGTCAGCTACAGCTTCAGCCGCCCTTGCCGTGCTTCAGCAGTGATTACAGCTTCCGGTTCACCGACTGGTGTGTGATGTTGTTGAGGGAGGATCTAAAGTGATCCAAATTTCCAATTTAATCTACAGGGCATTGCCGGCAACTGAAAAAGACCAGACGGAGACGTGTGTCTCTGTTTGGGGGGATCAAGCAGATCTCTGGGCCCCCGTTTATTGTGTATGACTTTTCATAGTCATAGAAATTATACTTCAACCAATCAGCATAAGAACACGCTCACAGTTCTTAACCTATAAGAATGCAGGAACAGTCTGTACGTCAAAGTCTCGTAGAACAATACACCCTCAGTCTCATGTCCTGTCTAGATTGCAACAATCAAGGTCTCATAACAGCTGTAAACTTTAGCCTAGTAACAAAATTTATCTTAAAACAGCAAAATGGAGTCGAAAAGCACAAAATGGAGAATCTTTCTTAATTTGTCCCTTCACATTCCCCCCTAGATAAATTTTGTTAATTAATGTCCGGCATCAGAGGTACTATCCCAAGCTATAAGCTCGAGGGGTACTGGTCTTCACATGGCTGGTGCCTTGTTACCAGCCATGGCTGTTGCGGCGTACCCGTCCCCCCTGTATACTAGAATTTACAAATAACAATTATTGATAACAGTGGTGGGGATCTTTTGAAGATAGCCATGTGCTTGGCTTCAACATTTTCATCAGGTAACTTTGTGAAATCGGTGTAGAGAAGAGCAGGGGTAGCAACGCTTTTGGTTTCATCATTAGTTGTCTTAGTGCAGAATTTCCTAATACATACAGAAATACACCAAAGAACAAGTTTTAGTATTACATACATGACAAGGATAAAGGCAGCAATGTGTAACAAACTTTGCAAGATTCCAGCTATCCAGCCCCCAAGTCCCTCAAACCAATTGGCTGCATTAAAAAAGGAGGTGTCTGCCCACCAACTGTCCTTATTACGGTCATTGTCTTTATTATATTAATCTCTGAGTCTTTGAATATCCTCTAACTTTAACTTTAACTTCATAGTACTATTGGGATCTATATAATGACAGCAAGCGGGTCCAGTAACCTGACACATACTACCCTGTGCCCCTGTTAAGTAATTCAGTACTACAGTATATTAATTAGTGACTATGATAAGCTGGTTTTGGACAGCAACAGTAGTATTAAGTATATCCAATATATCCCAAATTTGATCATCTAGAAAATCTATGGCCCTAAGCAATTTATCCCACATTTGTGTAATCACAGGGTAAATGAAAATAGAACTGACAATTTTATTGGCTATACCCATTTGTACTACTAATCTTTCATGATATTGTACAAACTTATAATTTAAAGATATTGGGGAATTTAGGCTGTCCCATGCGGTTACCAATAATAATATGGAAAATGCGAAAAACCAAAACATTATATCCCCTTATTTGCTACTAGTCTGTTTGACCAGCTTGCAGTGCGATACCTGGATCCACGTCGGCCTTCCTTCCAGCTTTACTGACATAGGAGTGATACTGAGGACTTGGTAGAGACCGTCATACAAGGGTTCTAGTCCATATTTTCTGACATGCCTTTTCACGACCACAAAACCACCAGACTTTAAATTGTGACAAGTGTCGGTTTCTTCTGAATCTGGAAGGGAAGAAGAAACTAAAACATGGGTGTTAGCAAGATTTTTACTAAGCTGAATAAAATATTGAACAGCACGGTCAGTTTCTTCTGACAACTACTGAGACTGGAAATTTGCAACTGAGGGACTAGCACCGAACAGTATCTCATATGGGGACAGGCCATGTTTTGCCTTAGGGGTAGTGCAAATGTGGTACAGTACAATGGGTAGGAGCTCTGGCCATGGAGCCATAGTCTCCTGCATCATTTTGGTCAATTGTCCCTTCAGTGTGCCGTTCAGCCTCTCAACTTTCCCACTAGATTGTGGATGGTACGGAGTATGGAGGGCTACAGTGGATCCAAGCATTGTCAGAACCTCCTGATACACATGAGAAGAAAAGGCCGGGCCTTGGTCACTTGACGACTTCTGGAACACCATATCTGCATATGACTTCCATCACCAGATTCTTTGCTGTAGTCTTTGCAGTAATGTTGGTAACCGGGAATGCTTCAGGCCAACTGGAGAACATGATAATGTGTGCAAACTGTAAAGCGCTGCGTAATATGTTAGCGCTATATAAAAATAAAGATTATTATGTCAACAACCACCAGACAATATTCATACCTTCCAGACTTAGGCAACGTGAAATGGTCCACCTGGAGCCTTTGGAACAGATAGTCGGGCTTAGCAAGATGCTTCGGGGGTACACGTTGAAGTTGACCGGGATTGCAGGTCTGATAGATGTTACATGCACGGTTGAGTGCTGTCAGGACTGTAGAAATACCTGGAGCCCAGTAGGATTTTTGTACCAGGGCTAGGGCCTGTTTTTTTCTTGATGTGTGGGCCCATGTGCCCACATGGCAATAGCAGGGTACATCTGCTTAGGGAGACACACAAGTTGGTCCTTTTTCCAGAGACCATGTCCATACATGCTCCAGCAGCCTTCCACCGCTTCACTTCTTCCTTTGGGGACATTCTCTGCATCGTCATTAAGCGGTCTCGCGGGGTCCGGCAGAAAAGCTCAGTCTGGCGTGGATCATCAGGTTCAGTAGAGTCAGTGTTTCTTGTAACTGTTTACGCTGAGAGCGTGTTGTCACCATAGCTGGTATGGTCAGTTCAACGGGTAGGAGAACAGCAGCTTTTGCTTACATATCCACAAAGGCGTTACCAACAGTCTGTGGACTGTTCCTAGGACCGTGCGCCTTAACTTTGATAATGGCCACCTGGGTAGGTAATTTGATTGAGTCCATGAGGGTTTTAACAGCTTCAGCATTCTCCACTGGAGTCCCGGCGGTGGTAATAATCCCTCGATTGGCCCACAGGGCTCTGAAATCATGAGCAATACCAAATGCATACTGTGAGTCCGTGTATATATTAGCCCGCCTGTCTTTGGCCAGAACACGTGCAGTACACAGAGCCTGAAGTTCTGCTTCTTGTGCTGACAGTGAGGGCGGGAGCGCAGCTGCGTGCACTACAGTGTCTTCCGTAGTAACAGCGTATCCAGTGTGGAATCTGCCAAACTCATCAGCATATCTTGAACCGTCTTTCACGGCATTGTAGAGAGGTTGCATTATGCAGGATGCGTCTGGAATCCACTGACAACAATAAGTACATAGTCCAAGAAAATGCTGGAGTTCAGTCTCATCTTTTGGGAAAGGAAGGGAGCTGACGGCTATTATTCTTTCTTTTGTGAGGTGTTTGACACCCTGAAGGAGACAGTGACCCAAAAATATCACTTGACCAAGGTAGAACTGAAGTTTCGAGGCCGAAACCCGACAGTTCAGATCTGCCAGATACTTGAGGAGGCTAACAGTGGCAGTAATGGCTTCCTGCTCTGTTCACGCACACAACAAAAGATCATCCACATACTGAAGCAGCGTGACATAGGGGTGTTCTAACTTCCAGGGTAAAAGACACTGGCCCATATTTTTTGCAAACTGATTGGGACTATTTTGGGCCCCTTGTGGCATAACTGTCCACGTCAATTGTCGTCCCTGATAAGTGAATGCAAACAGAAACTTGCAATTTGGGTGTAATGGAATGCTGAAGAAGGCATTGGCAAGGTCGATGACTGTGAACCAAGCAGCATCCTGAGGTATCTGGGACAAAAGAGTATGTGGATTAGGCACCACCGGAGTTTCCAGAACAGTAGCTGAATTAACTGCCCGTAGATCTTGTACCAGCCGGTACACAGGGGGTTGGCCGGGTGGGGTCTTTTTCTTAACGGGAAACAAGGGCGTGTTACATGGGGAAACACAGGGTACGAGGCACGATTATCGAGTAACATTTATATTTGCTCCTTGAGGCCCCGCTCCTGATCATGTTTCAAAGGGTATTGATGGACTTTGGGAAAAGGGGGCTCCAGGTTTGAGAAATACTTTTACTGGTTCTACAGGCATTATTGGGGGTGGATCTGGGCCTATCAGGGCCATCATAACCGTGGGAAGGGCATGTAAGATACACATCTCATTATGTTCATCTGCATAGGAGTTATATAACGTAAGGACCATCTGACCATCATCTTGGAATTGTACTCTGGAGCGGAACTGTGGTAATAAATCTACCCCAAGTAAATTTACCGGACATATAGGAGAGTTTACGACTGAGCAGTAACTTCAGGGGGAAAGGTCCCACAGGGATGGGTTTTGTGAGAGTATATTTATTGGGTCTGCCATCTACTCTAATTAAAACAAACTCTTGGTCTGAGAATTGACATGGCAGGGCTGGGGAGTGAGATTCCCAGACATAGGGTTAAAAGGGATATTGGAGAACTGAATTTGTGTAGGGTGGGAGGGCTGGAGCTGGAATCTGTTGCATAGACCACTGATAAGGAACCAGCTGCGGTGGGGGCTAAGGTTGGAGCAGGAATCGCTGCGGCTACTGGTTTAACCTTTTGATTTCCCTGCTGATGCAGAGCGGGTTAAATTCTGAAAACCCTTTTTTTTTTCCTACTACTTTTAATGCATCATCCGGAGTGGAAGTCTCAATATCGGGTCTAACTGACATTATTGCCTTTTTCAATTCAGATTTAAGGCCGGACATTAAAGCTGCCACAAAAAGGTGTGAATGGGCTTTATGTTACAATGAGAATCCCAGATCTTTAAATACCACCACAAGACGCCCATAGAACTTCTCGGCAGTCCAGGATATATTGGTGCCTTGGGGTTAAGGGGCATAGGGCTTACAGTCGGGAGTAGAGGCTTAATTTCCTGGGGAGGGACCATATTATCTAGCAGGGAGACCCCCTGTCCCAAATTTTTGATTGTTTGCTTTCCCAACACATTAATCTCAGTCACTTTCTCAGTTCCTTCTAGTACCACAAAACATCCAGTTTTTTGTCATAATAATAGACAACTTTCCCTTTTCAACGTGACAAAACAATCAGAATTCACGTCCTCTGTTGATCCTCAATTTGCTATATATCAACCACTCAACTTGAAGCAGGTGCTTTAAACAAAACACAAATCTCCCAGCGCGTACTACACCAAGGATAGAAAATACAGAGAAACTTAGAACGCAGCTACGTGCCCCCTCCATACCAGAGACACAGCAGAGATAAGAAAATCGCAGCATTCCTCAGCACAGAAAGAAGAAAGCAATAGCACAGCTGTTTGACCCCTCCCATCAGGTATCTTAGAGATTTCACACAGAAACAGAATACAGCAGTTCTCAGACTTAATTAATTTTTACAAAACCTTCATCACACAATTCATGTGCCAGACCACCTTAGAAAAACGCATAATTGAGAATATTTTCCCCATCTTTGGGCTAACAATATCAGATTCATCACACAAATTCAAAGTCTTCTTCTTCTTCCACGGAAAATGATTCTCCTTTAGAGCTAAATATCCTTACTTTGTCGTGCACAATACCAGAGCGGCCGTATTAGTTTTGTTCTACTGGGTTTACCTGTCCCCCTCTGGGACAACCCAAAATCGCGGTACTCAGTGAAAGGAGGAGGGCGTCTCAGACTTTCCTTCCGGATACCCCTGGACATATACATATATATCTATATATTCCTGAGTTACGCATCCTACCCATCTTCGATCACCTCACCGCGCCTGATTCTAACAGTGATCAGGAATTCAGGATATTTTGACTATAAAGAGAATTACATCACTGGTCAATCCGGGGTGTCCGTCCCTTATGAGGTACGGTTCGAGCACTGGGCTCCCAACGGAACTACACCTCTATATGATTCCACCCAAAAATCATCCCAACATCGGGGACAAACCTCAGATCCTCTTTGCAGCAACAAACACAGGAAAACCACACCAAACGGTCAGTCTGGACAGTATAACTGCCAACTTACCGTGGTTGTTGTGGGGGATGATCAGTCCCAATTTTCCAGTGCCTGTGTCCGGTCCGAGGGTCCTTTGTCTTGTTGTCCTCCGGGGGGCAGAGGCGTTCCTGTTTGGGGCCCCACGTTTCGGGTGCCAACTGTTAAGGGAGGATCTAAAGTGATCCTTCACGGTTAACTCAGTGATTTCCAAATTAATCTACAGGGCGTTGCCGGCAACTGAAAATGACCAGACGGAGACGTGTGTCTCTGTTTGGGGGGATCAAGCAGATCTCTGGGCCCCCGTTTATTGTGTATGACTTTTCATAGTCATAGAAATTATACTTCAACCAATCAGCATAAGAACATGCTCACAGTTCTTAACCTATAAGAATGCAGGAACAGTCTGTACATCAAAGTCTCGTAGAACAATACACCCTCAGTCTCATGTCCTGTCTAGATTGCAACAATCAAGGTCTCATAACAGCTGTAAACTTTAGCCTAGTAACAAAATTTATCTTAAAACAGCAAAATGGAGTCGAAAAGCACAAAATGGAGAATCTTTCTTAATTTGTCCCTTCACAATGTCCCCATGCATTGGAACTCTACACGGCAGATGTTGAAAAGGATTTGTGAGCAGAAGTGGGCAGCTGTTGAATACCAGCATCAACAAGGCCGTCATTATTCAGGTCAGACTCCACACAAGACCTCAGGAGTGAACTTGGATGTCAGACATATGTAACATCCTCCAAAACTTTGAGGAGTCCACCAAGATGGTGAGCGGCGATGACGCCATAAGTAGGGTCACCATCCCACTTCTCTGCATTCTGAAAAGCTCTCTGCTCACAATGAAAGAGGCATTGCAGGCGGAGCAGGAGGACATGAAGCAAGGAACCATACATGGTGATTACACACAGCCCAGCCTCATGTCATCCCAATGTGGATAGTTTGACAATGAGGAAGAGGAGGAAGAACAGGAGCTACTTTCATGCGCTGTAGATGGTACTACAATCACAACTGTCATACTGCCTGTTCAGTGTGAATGGCCTGAGGACAGGGAGGAAGAGGAGGAGGACACCTTGGTCAGTCATCCTGTTGGTGAGGAAACTGAAGGCTTGCCTGTTACCAGTCTGATACGCATAGCTGACTTTATGTTGCGCTGCCTTTCCAGGGGCCCTCATATTACTGGGTAGTGACATTTTTAGACCCATGCTACAAGGAGAACTTTCAATCTCTTCATCCAGAGGCAGACAAGTGTACTAAAATGCTGCATTACCAGAGGGCCTTTGTTGCAGAATTAGTAAAAAAAATTCCCATCTCAAAACGCTGGTGGCACACATAACAGTTCATTGGACAACCAAGGAGTACAGGCGAGAGAGACACAACTCCAATTCAGCAGAGGCAGGGGAACACTGGCAAAGTTCTGGGAGAGTTTTCTCAGACCCAACCATCGCCCTGAGGCGTGGGGTAATGTCACAAGGAATGGAATGTTTTCTGTGTTTCTAAGATGCAGAAGGGGTACCTTGCTAACTGTACCAACATTCTCTGTGATTCCTCTGTGCCTTTTAATTATTGGGTATCCAAGCTGGACACGTGGCATGAACTGGCTCTCTACACCTTGGAGGTCCTGGCCTGCTCTGCCACTAGTGTTTTGTCAGAGCGGGTTTTTAGTGTCGCTGGTGGAATTATCACAGATAAGCGCGTTCGCCTGTCAACTGAAAAAGCAGACAGGGTGACTCTTATAAAAATGAACAAGGGCTGAATTCGGCCAGACTTCTCTACACCACCAAATGACGGCAAAACATAACCTCCAATACAGTGTCTTTTTGAGAGGTGTATTCCCATGCACCTCTTCACACCCACAGATGGATATGCGCTTCATGATTTTGGTGCACTCCTCGTCCTCATCATCCACCACCACAAGAACACCAGGCTGAATATGTTCTATGCTGCTACAGCCAGTCAATTTTTTGGCAAGGGTGTCTATGATCCCCATAAAAAAATTAAAAATAATGTACCCCCCATGGGGAAATGTTGGTCAGCCCATGCACTTAGTGTATAGGCATTCCAAGTCTAGGAGACCCGCTCCTTTAAATTGGGCCTGTTTTTTAATGAGGCCTTCCTCTATATCTCCTCATCCATTACCACTAGATCACCAGGGTTAACGTGTTCCGTGCTGCTACAGCCATTCTAGTTTTTTGCAAGGGTGTTTATGATGCCGTAATAAAAATATTTACACAGTAAGTTGATGTGCACCCCCCAGGAGAAAATGTTTGAGTATAGGCATTACGAGTCTAGGAGACACGCTCCTTTAAATTGGGCCTATTTTTTAATGAGGCCTTCCTCTACGTCTCATCATGCACCACCACTAGATCACCAGAGTTAACGTATTCCGTGCTGATACAGCCACTCTAGTTTTTTGCAATGGTGTTTATGATGCCCATAATAAAAATATTTACACAGTATGTTGATGTGTACCCACCAGGAGAAAATGTTTAAATGTTTATCAGCCCATACACTTAGTGTATGGGCATTAGGAGTCTAGGAGACACGCTCCTTTGTAATGGCACAGTTTTTTATGAGGCCCTCCTCCATGTTTCTTCCAAAGGGGAATTTGGGTGCATGCAAATTTGGGTCAAGGCGGCCCTTGAATTCAATGCGTAAGGAAACAGCATGGCAGGACCAACTGAAGAATGTGAAGTGGGTTTTCCTGTGGCCATCCAGTACTTGGGTTCAAAGGCTTCTTGGGGTGCATATGGCTTGGTAGCAGGGCAGGCCTTGCAGTCAATGCACAAGAAAACTGTTTGGGAGTACAAAATGAATAATGCTGCATTGTGGATGGATTTGAGAGTGGAAAGTCAAGTGAGGGGCAGGCCAATTAATAGAGAATTACAGTAGTCAAGGCGGATGTCACAGGTTTACCACGACAGAGAGGAGCCAGAAGACTGCAGCATCTGATTTCTTCTACTCCTGCACTGATTAGAAGCACTTCACCTTCATATTAAATGGTGCAAGTTTCTTTTAGCAGTGTAGGGGTTAATCTGCTGAATTCAGAGCTCTTGGAAGCTTTCCTGCATTAAGTCTCTCGGCTGTTAACTTTTGGCCACTCCCCTCTCCTACATAATCTGGGCCCTGGCAAGCACTTATTGCCAGAGCTAGCTCATGCTGCGTGGTTTGATGGCGGTTTGTGGTTGTTGTTTGAGAAGGTGTTTGGTGGATTTATCTGAGACTGTTGCTAGGTTTTGGGTGTGTGCTAAATCCCCTCTTTCTCCTACTTTGGTTTTAACCCATCCTCCACTCCCTGGTGTACAGCAATGCTGGCAGGACTCATATGTCATACTGTCACACGTGTGTCAGAGGCTGCCGACAGTTGCACTGCATCTAGCTGCAGATGGTCTCTGCATCTGGCTTTGCAGACACCTTCTTAACCCTTCTGATTCTTTGACCCAGTGGCAACCTTTTTCCGGCTCTAATTTCCACACCTGGACCTGGGTGAAATAGACTCCCAGCCTGCTGCTGGGAGTTGCCAATGATATTTCCATTCCCCCCCTGTTTAGGCTTAGAGCTATAGCAGTCGGCTATCTTCCTCTTTGGCGTTGTTGAATAAGGATGTTTCAGGGTTCTTCCTTCATAGGATTCTTAACCCAATTTGGAATAAGAGGGTTATATAGCCAAAGAACCAACATCTCTGATATTGAATCAGATGATATTTTATTGGCTATGTATAGTGAATACAAAATTTTATAACATACAATAAATCGTATTAAAAAAAACACGAGTTTTGGCCATGTAGGCCTTCATCAGGTGTTCATCATTGGTGTTGCTGGAAGACATCTGTGTTACATCTCTGAGTCTTCTCAAGACAAGTGTCCCCCTTGTTGGTCTACCCCAGTTGTCTTTAGTGGTAATGGGGATTGACTAGTGCTCATCCGATGCTTCCCTATGCAGAGCTTATATCTAGGGTAAGGCAGGGATTAGGTTCCTGCTCGGCAATAGGTGCAGAACCTATATAGTGATGTTTAGGGCAGACAGGGGGACGTTTGATCTGCCTAGGGGTCTCCACTCTCCACCGTCCCTACTGTTCGGTTCCCTTCCCCTTATCGCTTCGTGTTGCCACATGAGGCTCCGTCCCCACACATTACCACACAAGGCTCCGTCCCCCCACATTACCACATGAGGCTCCGTCCCCACACATTACCAAGAATACCATTGGACACTAGCGAAAATTGCGATATTCCATTTAAGTTAACAAGAAAACAATTCCCACTTCGTCTGACTTATTCCATGACAATTACAAAATCGCAAGGACAAATATTCGATAAGATTGGCGTTCTCCTACCTGATCCTGTATTCACACATGGTCAATTATACACTGCATTCTCTAGTCTAGCGTAACAAGTTGTAAAGGTCTTTCAGTTCAAATTGTACCTGGTAGAAGTCAAGGAAAGATCTTTGAAAATGACAAAAATGACTATACATTTAATTGTGTTTACAGAGAAATTTTATGTTTCGTTATGAAATTTGTTTAGATGCTGGAATGCATAAAAAACGCACATCTTACTGAATCCAGTTTGTTTTTGATTTTACACTGTGAATAAAATGTATTATTAGTATTATTCAGAATTTTAATGATTATTATTGTTATTAACTTCATTTTAAGTTAACCCCTTAGTGACAGAGCCAATTTGGTACTTAATTACCGAGCCAATTTTTACAATTCTGACCACTGTCACTTGAAGAGGTTATAACTCTGGAACGCTTTATCGGATCCCGCTGATTCTGAGATTGTTTTTTCGTGACATATTGTACTTCATGTTAGTGGTAACATTTCTTTGATATTACTTGCGATTATTTATGAAAAAAATGGAAATATGGCGAAAATTTTTAAAATTTTGCAATTTTCAAACTTTGTATTTTTATGCCCTTAAATCAGAGAGATATGTCATGAAAAATAGTTAATAAATATCATTTCCCACATGTCTACTTTACATCAGCACAATTTTGGAAACAAAATTTTTTTTTGTTAGGGAGTTATAAGGGTTAAAAGTTGACCAGCAATTTCTCATTTTTACAACACCATCTTTTTTTTAGGGACCACATCACCTTTGAAGTCATTTTGAGGGGTCTATATGATAGAAAATAACCAAGTGTGACACCATTCTAAAAACTGCACCCCTCAAGCTGCTCAAAACCACATTCAAGAAGTTTATTAAACCTTTACGTGCTTCACAGGAACTGAAACAATGTGGAAGAAAAAAATGAACATTTAACTTTTTTTTGCAAACATTTTACTTCAGAACCATTTTTTTTAATTTTCACAAGTGTAAAAACAGAAATTTAACCACAAATTTTGTTGTGCAATTTCTCCTGAGTACGCCGATACCCCATATGTGGAGGTAAACCACTGTTTGGGCGCACCGCAGAGCTTGGAAGTGAAGGAGCACCGTTTGACTTTTTCAATGCAGAATTGGCTGGAATTGAGATGGGACGCCATGTCGCGTTTGGAGAGCCCCTGATGTGCCTAAACAGTGGAAACCCCCCACAAGTGATACCATTTTGGAAACTAGACCCCTTAAGGAACTTATCTAGATGTGTGGTGAGCACTTTGAACCCCAAGTGCTTCGCAGAAGTTTATAACGTAGAGCCGTGAAAATAAAAAATCGCATTTGTTTACACAAAAATGATCTTTTCGCCCACAAATTCTTATTTTCACAAGGGTAACAGGAGAAATTAGACCACAAAAGTTGTTGTGCAATTTCTCCTGAGTCCGTCGATACCCCATATGTGGGGGTAAACCACTGTTTGGGCGCAGCAAAGAGGTTGGAAGAGAAGGAGTGCCGTTTTACTTTTTCAATGTAGAATTGGATGGAATTGAGATCGGACGTCATGTCGCGTTTGGAGAGCCCCTGATGTGCCTAAACAGTGGAAACCCCCCACAAGTGATACCATTTTGGAAACTAGACCCCTTAAGGAACTTATCTAGATGTGTGGTGAGCACTTTGAACCCCCAAGTGCTTCACAGAAGTTTATAACGTAGAGCCGTGAAAATAAAAAATCGCATTTTTTCGACAAAAATTATCTTTTTGCCCCCAAATTTTTATTTTCACAAGGGTAACAGGAGAAATTAGACCACAAAAGTTGTTGTGCAATTTCTCCTGAGTATGTCGATACCCCATATGTGGGGGTAAACCACTGTTTGGGCGCACCGCAGAGCTTGGAAGAGAAGGAGTGTCGTTTTACTTCTTCAATGTAGAATTGGCTGGAATTGAGATCGGACGCCATGTCACGTTTGGAGAGCCCCTGATGTGCCTAAACAGTGGAAACCCCCCACAAATGACACCATTTTGGAAACTAGACCCCTTAAGGAACTTATCTAGATGTGTGGTGAGCACTTTAAATCCCCAGGTGCTTCACAAAAGTTTATAACGTAGAGCCGTGAAAATAAAAAAATCACATTTTTTCTACAAAAATGATCTTTTTGCCTCCAAATTTTTATTTTACCAAGGTAACAGGAGAAAATAGACCCCAGAAGTTGTTGTACAATTTGTCCTGAGTACGCCAACACCCCATATGTGGGGGTAAACTACTGTTTGGGCGCATGGCTGAGCTCGGAAGCAAAGGAGCGCCATTTGACTTTTCAATGCAAAATTAACTGGAATTGAGATCGGACGCCATGTCGCGTTTGGAGAGCCCCTGATGTGCCTAAACAGTAGAAACCCCCCACAAGTGACCCCATTTTGGAAACTAGACCCCTTAAGGAACTTATCTAGATGTGTGGTGAGAACTTTGAATGCCCAAGTGCTTCACAGAAGTTTATAATGCAGAGTCGTGAAAATAAAAAATATTTTTTTTTCCACAAAAAAGATTTTTTAGCCCCCAAGTTTTTATTTTCACAAGGGTAACAAGGGAAATTGGACCCCAAAAGTTGTTGTCCAATTTGTTCTGAGTATGCTGGTACCCCATATGTGGGGGTAAACCACTGTTTGGGCGCATGGCTGAGCTCGGAAGGGAAGGAGCGCCGTTTTGGAATGCAGACTTTGATAGAATTGTCTGCGGGCGTTATGTTGCGTTTGCAGACCCCTAATGTACCTAAACAGTAGAAACCCCCCACAAGTGACCCCATTTTGGAAAATAGACCCCCCAAGGAACTTATCTAGATATGTGGTGAGAACTTTGAATGCCCATGTGCTTCACAGAAGTTTATAATGCAGAGTAGTGAAAATAAAAAATATATTTTTTCCCACAAAAAAGATATTTTAGCCCCCAAATTTTTATTTTCACAAGGGTAACAAGAGAAATTGGACCCCAAACGTTGTTGTCCAATTTGTCCTGAGTATGCTGGTACCCCATATGTGGGGGTAAACCACTGTTTGGGCGCACGGCAGAGCTCGGAAGGGAAAGAGCGCCATTTTGGAATGCAGGCTTTGATAGAATGGTCTGCGGGCGTTATGTTGCGTTTGCAGAGCCACTGATGTACCTAAACAGTAGAAATCCCCCACAAGTGACCTCATTTTGGAAACTAGACCCCCCAAGGAACTTATCTAGATATGTGGTGAGAACTTTGAATGCCCAAGTGCTTCACAGAAGTTTATAATGCAGAGTAGTGAAAATAGAAAATATTTTTTTTTTCCACAAAAAAGAT
The DNA here is from genome assembly GCF_051348905.1 of Ranitomeya variabilis. Classification (NCBI taxonomy): domain Eukaryota; kingdom Metazoa; phylum Chordata; class Amphibia; order Anura; family Dendrobatidae; genus Ranitomeya; species Ranitomeya variabilis. Next base: position 956,597,441 of record NC_135232.1, read on the forward strand.
TTTTTAGCCCCCAAGTTTTTATTTTCACAAGGGTAACAAGAGAAATTGGATGCCAATATTTGTTCTCCAATTTGTCCTGAGTATGCTGGTACCCCATATGTGGGGGTAAACCACTGTTTGGGCACACGGCAGAGCTCGGAAGAGAAGGAGCACCATATTGGAATGCAGACTTTGATAGAATTGTCTGTGGGTGTTATGTTGCGTTTGCAGAGCCCCTGATGTACATAAACAGTAGAAACCCCCCACAAGTGACCCCATTTTGGAAACTAGACCCCCTAAGGAACTTATCTAGATATGTGGTGAGAACTTTGAATGCTCAAGTGCTTCACAGAAGTTTATAATGCAGAGTAGTGAAAATAAAAAATATTTTTTTTTCCACAAAAAAGAATTTTAGCCCCCAAGTTTTTATTTTCACAAGGGTAACAGGAGAAATTGGACCACATAAGTTGTTGTCCAATTTATCCCGAGTACGTTGATGCCCCATATGTGGGGGTAAACCACTGTTTGGGTGCACGGCAGAGCTCAGAAGGGAGGGAGCACCATTTGACTTTTTTAGCGCAAAATTGGCTGTCGTGTTTGGAGACCCCCTGATGTACCTAAACAGTGGAAACCCCCCAATTCTAACTCCAACCCTAACCCCAACACACCCCTAACCCTAATCCCATCCCGATCCATAATCCTAATCACAACCCTAACCCCAAAACAGCCCTAATCTCAACCCTAACCATAACCCTAATCAAAACCCTAAATCCAACACACCCCTAATACTAATCTCAACCCTAACCTCAAACCTAACCCTAATCCCAATACACCCCTAACCCTAATCCCAACCCTAACCTTAACCCTAATCCCAACCCTAACCCTAATCCCAACCCTAATCCCAAACGTAACCCTAATCCCAACCCTAATCCCAAACGTAACCCTAATACCAACCCTAATCCAAACCCTAACCCTAATCCCAACTCTAACCCTAACTTTAGCCCCAACCCTAACTTTAGCCCCAACCCTAACCCTAACTTTAGCCCCAACCCTAACCCTAATTTTAGCCCCAACCCTAGCCCTAACCCTAACTTTAGCCCTAACCCTAACCCTAAATTTAGCCCCAACTCTAACCCTAAATTTAACCTTAACCCTAGCCCTAACTTTAGCCCCAACCCTAACCCTAAGGCTACTTTCACACTTGCGTCGTGTGGCATCCGTCGCAATCCGTTGTTTTGGACAAAAAACGGATCCAGCAAATGTGCCCACAGGGTGCCTTTTTTGCCCATAGACTTCTATTGCCGACGGATGGCCACACGTCGTGTCCATCGTTCACTGGATCCGTTGTGTTTTGGCGGACCGTCGTCACAAAAAAAGTTCAATGTAACCTTTTTTGTGTACGTCGCGTCCGCCATTTCCACGCATGCGTGGCCGTAACTCTGCCCCCTCCTTCCCAGGACATAGACTGGGCAGCGGATGCGTTGAAAAACTGCATCCGCTGCCCACGTTGTGCACAATTTTCACAACGTGCGTTGGTACGTCGGGCCGACGCATTGCGACCGCCCCGTACCGACGCAAGTGTGAAAGAAGCCTAAGGCTACTTTCACACTAGCGTCGTACTCGGCCCGTCGCAGTGTGTCGGGCTGACGTACCGACGCTAGCGTTGTTTGTAAGCGCCGCACAACGGGTGCAGCGGATGCTGTTTTTCAACACATCCGCTGCCCCATTGTGAGGTGCGGGGACGCGGGGGCGGCGTTCCGGCCGCGTATGCGTGGTCGGAAATGGCGGACACGTCGCACAAAAAAACGTTACATGTAGCGTTTTTTTGTGCCGACAGTCCGCCAAAGCACGACGCATCTGTCACACGACGGATGCGACGTGTGGCAATCCGTCGCAATGTGTCGCTAATGCAAGTCAATGGAGAAAAAACGCATCCTGCAAGCACTTTTGCAGGATGCGTTTTTTCTCCAAAACGGCGCATTGCGACAGAAGCAAAAAAACGCTAGTGTGAAAATAGACTAACCCTAGCCCTAACCCTAAATTTTGCCCCAACCCTAATCCTAAATTTAGCCCCAACCCCAACCCTAACCCTAATTTTAGCCCCAACTCGTCTCTCCTGCCGGCCGGCAGATGGCAGCAGATGGCGGGCGCACTGCGCATGCGCCCGCCATTTTCTTTCCCGAGGAAGAAGCCAGCCGGCAGGAGGGGACGCAGGAGGACCCAAGGACACCGGTAAGTATGATAGGGTCCCCGAATCCCCCTATTTCTCTGTCCTCTGATGTGCGATCACATCAGAGGACAGAGAATTACAGATCGCTTTTTTTTTTGCGGTCGCCGGTAAACAGTTAATTACCGGCGATCGCAAAACAGGGGTCGGTAAAAACCGACCCCGATCATGTTCTTTGGGGTCTCGGCTACCCCCGGCAGCCGAGACCCCAAAGATCTTCCGGAGGCCGGGCGGCGGGCGCACTGCGCCCGCCATTTTTTCCCCGGAAAAAGATGGCGGCGCCCATCGGGAGCCACGAGGAGCACCGGGGGAGATAGGTGAGTATTGGGGGGCTATCGGGGGCCATCGGGGACCCTATTTCTCTGTCCTCCGATGTGCGATCACATCGGAGGACAGAGAAATTAAATGGCAAATCACGTTTTGTTTTTTTTTTGTTGCGACCGCCGGTAAACGGTTAATTACCGGCGATCGCAACTCGGGGGTCGGTAAAAACCCCCCGAATCATGTTCTCTGGGGTCTCGGCTACCCTCGGCAACCGAGACCCCAGAGAAAATCCGACTCTGGGGGGCGCTATTCACTTTTTCCACACCGCCGTTAATTAACGGCGCTGTGGTTTAAGTACCCTTAGCGGCCGCCGTTAAAAGGCGTATCGGCGGTCGTTAAGGGGTTAATTTACCACCTGCGTAAGCGCTATTGAATGTTGTCATTATTTACTTTAGTTTAATCACCAGCAGCGTTAATTAGATAGCAATGAGCGTGCCGAGCGTTAGCTGGCTGGAAACAGCTAGTATATATATATATATATATATATATATATATATATATATATATATATATATATATATGTATACACACACAAATATGATTATGTATATACACTGCACAAAAAAGTAAAGGGAACACTAAAATCCCACATCCTAGACATCACTGAATTAAATATTCCAGCTGTAAGTCTTTATTAATTACATAGTGGAATGTGTTGAGAACAATAAAACCTAAAAATGATCAACGTAAATCACAACTAACATCCCACAGAGGTCTGGAGTTGGAATGATGCTCAAAATCACAGTGGAAAATGAAGTTACAGGCTGATCCAACTTCAGTGGAAATGCCTCAAGACAAGGAAATGATGCTCAGTAGTGTGTGTGGCCTCCACGTGCCTGTATGACCTTCTTACTATGCCTGGGCATGCGGATGGTCTCCTGAGGGATCTCCTCCCAGACCTGGACTAAAGCATCCAACTCCTGGGCAGTCTGTGGTGCAACGTGACGTTGGTGGATGGTGAGAGACATGATGTCCCAGATGTGTTGATGTGTATGATTCAGGTCTGGGGAACGGGCGGGCCAGTCCATAGCTTCAATGCCTTCATCTTGCAGGAACTGCTGACACACTCCAGCCACATGAGGTCTGGCATTGTCCTGCATTAGGAGGAACCCAGGGCCAACCGCACCAGCATATGGTCTCACAAGGAGTCTGAGGATTTCATCTCGGTACCTAATGGCAGTCAGTCTGGCGAGCATATGGAGGGCTGTGCGGCTCTCCAAAGAAATGCCACCCCACACCTTTACTGACCCACTGCCAAACCGGTCATGCTGAAGGATGTTGCAGGCAGCTGATCGCTTTCCACAGCATCTCCAGACTCTGTCATGTCTGTCACATGAGCCCAGTGTGAACCTGCTTTCATCTGTGAAGAGCACAGGGCGCCAGTGGTGAATTTGCAAATCCTGGGAATCTGCTTTCATCTGTGAAGAGCACAGGGCGCCAGTGGTGAATTTGCAAATCCTGGTGCTCTGTGGCAAATGCCAAGCATCCTGCACAGCGTTGGGCTGTGAGCACAACCCCATCTGTGGACATCGGGCACTCAGACCTTCCTCATGGAGTCGGTTTCTAACAGTTTGTGCAGACACATGCACATTTGTAAGAAAAAAGGACCGTATGCACTATCCAGTGAGGGTGCTCGGGTAGGATCCCACACCATATAACAATATAAATAAACCCGGCACTCAACTTAAGGTGAATCTCAAAGGATTTAATAAAGCAAGAAACGTTTCGGCCTATATGGCCTTCTTCAGTCAACTATGTACAAAATTGAGAAAATATAATGAGTTAACATCACTCAGAAAAAGGACAAAATAAAGTATATACACAAACATAACAAAATATAGCGGTCATATAAAGGAACTCATGGTGTAATATAACAGAGAGACACCAAATTATTACACAATGAAATGCAATCTCTGGCTCAGGGTGTACCACAAACAGTCTCAAAATTATGCTGATGTATCTGCTTCAAAAGAGCACCGAACATTAGAGACAAACTTGTCAAAGCGGACATGCCTCCCCCAAAAATAACCCCACAACAACGGTTTTTACAAAATCCTAAATTCGGCACATTCCCTTGTCTCCACTGCAACCAGTGCAGTAATGTTATCAGAGGAGATTCTTTTCACCATCCTCACTCAGGCAAACCCTTTAAGATTAAGGGCTATTACACTTGTGACACATCGTTCGTCATTTACCTCCTCAAATGTCCCTGCGGTCTGTTATATATTGGGGAGACAACACAGCCCGTCAGAGACCGAATAAGTAAACACAAGTCTACAGTTCGGTGCAAAAACCTCCTTCTCCCCGTACCCGAACATTACCTTGCACATAACCATAATGTTTCACAACTGAAATTTCAGATTATTGAGCATGTACCAGAATCATGGAGAGGTGGCAACCGAATCCAAAGATTGAAACAACGTGAGGCATACTGGATTCACACGTTGGGGACCCTCTATCCTAGGGGCCTCAACAGAGAATACGACCTGTTGTCGTTTCTATGAAACATGGGTACATACTTGCTTTCATAGTCATGTTTACGTTATTTTGCCTTATATGCCTATTTGAGTGTATTCCTGTTTCAGTTAAGCTATATTCATGTCAGTAGTTTTCTCCCAATCATTGTCACAGTTTATTAACTTACTCTAGCATGTGCAATTTTGTCTATGTCATATACCATGTATTAACTCTGTCTCTCCTTTTACAGAGTCACCAGTATTGATCCACACCATCTAGGATCCACTCTAATAACTCACGACCCTTTCCTGCACCATCGGGACCTTTTTGACTAATCTGAGCCACCGTACTCTGTGGAGCGCATAATGAGGTCACCCTGAGCCAGAGATTGCATTTCATTGTGTAATAATTTGGTGTCTCTCTGTTATATTACACCATGAGTTCCTTTATATGACCGCTATATTTTGTTATGTTTGTGTATATACTTTATTTTGTCCTTTTTCTGAGTGATGTTAACTCATTATATTTTCTCAATTTTGTACATAGTTGACTGAAGAAGGCCATATAGGCCGAAACGTTTCTTGCTTTATTAAATCCTTTGAGATTCACCTTAAGTTGAGTGCCGGGTTTATTTATATTGTTACATGCACATTTGTGGCCTGATGGAGGTCATTTTGCAGGGCTCTGGCAGTGCTCCTCCTTGCACAAAGGCTGAGGTAGCGGTCCTGCTGCTGGGTTGTTGCCCTACTACGGCCCCCTCTACGTCTCCTGGTGTACTGGTCTGTCTCCTGGTAGCACCTCCAGCCTCTGGACACTACGCTGACAGACACAGCAAACCTTCATGCCACAACTCGCATTGATGTGCCATCCTAGATGAGCTGCACTACCTGAGCCACTTGTGTGGGTTGTAGAGTCTGTCTCATGCTATCCCGAGTGTGAAAGCACAACCAACATTCAAAAGTGACTAAGGCTACGTTCACACGAACCTTTTTTTGCTGCGGATCCGCAGCGGATTTTGCACTGCGGATCCGCAGCCGTTTTCCATGCAGGGTACAGTACAATGTAACCCTATGGAAAACTCCAACTGCTGTGCCCACTATCCTTTTTTCCGCTGGAAAATCCGCGTGGATTTTCTGCGGAAAAAAAGAAGTACCATGTCAATTCTTGCTGCGGATTCCGCTCCTGTTTTCAACATGCACCAATAGGAAAGTGCTGTTGAAAACCCGCAGAGGAATCCGCAGAAGAAACAGTCGGAAAATCAGCAGTGCAGTTTTGCACTGCGGATTTTCCAAAACAGGACCTGAAAAAAAAAAGGACCAAAAAAAGGATCGTGTGAACGTAGCCTCAAGTATCAGTCAGAAAGCATTGGTACTGAGAAGTGGTCTGTGGTCCCCACCTGCAGAACCACTCCTTTACTGAGTGTGTCTTGATAATTGCCAATAATTTCCTTCTGTTGTCTATTCCGTTTCCACAACAGCATGTGTAATTGATTGTCAAACAGTGTTGCTTCCTAAGTGGACAGTTTGATTTCACAGTAGTTTGATCTACTTGGAGTTATATTCTGTTGTTTAAGTGTTCCCTTTATTTTTTTGAGCAGTGTATATATCTATCTATATCTATCTATAGCTATCTATATCCGTAGCTTTGTCACCATAAAAGGAGGGGGGCCCAGACACATTTTTTGCACAGGGGTCCCAAGCTGTGTCCGCCCCCGGTTGTGATTACAGTAAGGGCTTGGAGTAGGGTTAGGGGCGTGTTGGGATTAGGGCTGTGTTAGGGATGGCGTTAGGATTGGGGGGTTCCACTGTTTAAGTACATCAGGGGGTCTCTAAACGCGACATGGGGCCCACCATTGATTCCAGCCAATTTTGCGTTCAAAAAGTCAAACCGTGCTCCCTCCCTTCCGAGCCCTGCCATGCGCCCAAACAGTGCCTTTCCCCCACATACGGGGTATCGGTGTACTTAGGGAGAAATTGCACAACAAATTTTGTGGTTCATTTCTCCTGATACCCTTGTGAAAATAAAAAAGTTTGGGTCTAAAATACATTTTTTGTGAAAAAGTAAAATGTAATTTTTTTCCTTCCTGAACTTCTTGAATGTGGTTTTACGCACCTTGGGGGATGCAGTTTTTAGATGGTGTCACTTTTGGGTATTTTCTGCCATATAGACCCCCCAAGCTCACTTCAAATGTGAGGTGGTCTCTAAAAAAATGGTTTTGTACATTTTGGTGGAAAAATGAGAAATCTCTGGTCAACTTTTAACCCTTATAACGACCTAACTAAAAAAAATCATGTTTCCAAAAATTGTGCTGATGTAAAGTAGACATGTGGGAAATGTTTGTCTGACAGGACTCTTATTTATGTGACATGACTCTTAAGCCATATTGAAGAAATTTTACCACTTACATAAAGTACAATATGTCACGAAAAAACAGCCTCAGAATCAGTAGGATACGTTCAAGCGTTCTAGAGTTATTACCTCATAAAGTGACAGTGAAAAACATATTCCAATATGGTGAGTGCCATAAAAGAAGTGATAGAGGGTATAATTATAAAGCTGCATATTTATTTGTAATAACTGTCTCCTGCCCTTATATATATTGTCACTGGGCACTTTACTCAAATGTCGTTGTAATCATTATTTATTTCTAATTATACCAAGATTACAATATCTAGAGTTACACCATCTGCTGGATTTGTGCTGGGCAATCTCCCCCTGTATTTGGAGGTTTCTCTTTTTTTTCCCCCTTTTTTGTCTTATGTAATATTTACTATTTTAATCACTTACAAATAAATATACAGGTTTTTAATTATACCCTTTATCACGTCTCTTCTTTTATGGCACTCATCATATTGGAATGTGATTTTGATGTATTTTCGAAGTGACTTTAGCCGCTGCTAAAACAGGACTATGGGAATAATAAAGTGACAGTGGTCAGAATTGTAAAATTTGGCCCGGTCATTAAGGTCAAAATTGGCTTGGTCACTAAGGGGTTAAGGCACACCCCGCCCCCTTTTCTGAGCTGGCAATGATTTGCATGGACTGTATGACAGACTGTAACTGACGGCTGCTCAGCTGTACATCTGCCCTGTGATGGAGGCTGGCAGGAACCAGCGACAGACGCGCCAAGACGTAGATGAAGTGTATAAATATATGCCGCCCTCCACTTCCGTCCTCTGACACCGCGCACGTCACCATCTCCACAACCCACTGCTGCTTCCTGCAGGCCGAGGAGAGGTGGGAAATACCCGGCGATCACGTGACCACAGAACAGGAGAAGTAGTAGGAACAGCTCCATTGTACATCCGCCCTCTGCTAAACACCTTCGCTTCTTCTTGAAGATTGTCCTTGGCCTCGCCCCGTCGCGTGGGAGGAGACTGCGGCGCGCGCGAGGTACGTCCGAGCTTACTGGTCGGAGCGGAGGATTCCGGGTACAGTACCACTTCCTCCGTGTGTGGAGGCTCCTGTGACTAGGATTGCTGGGAATAGTTGTCCTGTGTACAGCAGTGAGCAGGCGCCTGCAGTGTGTGGCCGCTGCCTGTCACCGCTGCGGGCTCATCCGTGCTGTTTCCTCTGTTTTCACTTTTATGTGTCCGGATGTGTAAATGCAGTAATAGGCCTCATTTTATAAAACTGCTGGTGTGCCCGACAGCAACCAATCAGCGCTCCTCTCTTATCTGTCCAGAGCAGTCTTAGAAATGAAAGCTGAGCTGCGATTTGTTACCTGAGGGTCAATGTCTTACACAGTGAGACTTCCATGATTAATGGTGTATAATGTGCTCTACAGGGCATCTGGCAGCCCACAAGTCTGACAGCACCTATGGAGCAGCTCTTCCCATTCTATTTTTATTGCTGCACCATTGGCATGGCCAGGAGCTCGGCGCCCCTTTCTACCCTCAGTCAGCATGATGTGCACCTCCCCTTAGCTTCACTGACCACACTTGTTTGCCCAAAGTGAATGCTGCCAGAGATGAATCCCCCTGCACGTATGCCAGCTCTGCCGCCTACCATGAAGCTCCCAGGATGAGCAGTAATGTGACCGTATGTATAGCCAGCGGCGCACTCCATGCGTCATCCGAGAGCGCCAGCCCTGACGTGTGCGTGCAGTCACTGGCTCGGTGTGTGGCATGGTGCAGTGAGCAGATCCCATTTACATATAATAATTTTTCTAAAAAAAACTGAAGAAACTAAACCTACACTGCAGGCATGACTTTTATAGGGGCTAAGTCCCCCCCTAGGACCGTACAAGTGGTTGAAAGTTTTCAGGGGTGACACTACTTTTAAAGGGAACCTGACATCTGCTCCCTGCATGAATCAGACACTAGTGGCATTTTGGCTTACTAGCCTGTGGCAGGTTTTGATTGGCTTCCAGCCCCCCTGCTTCCCTAGACTGACAGGTTTCTCCCTATGTGTATATGTCATGGGGAAAAGTCACCGTGGCCTCATTCAAGTATAGATAAGCAGATTGTATGGATTTTCCCAGGTAATTCAATTTGCAGCAAAGTTATTTTCTGCAAATTGAACATAATTTTTTTCACTAAATGTTCTGCCCTGATAACATGATAAAGCCTATACTCACCTTCCGTGTCGTCTCCATTCCTGCAGTGTTTCCACTCTGTCTCAGTGCTGTGATACGTTGGATTTACACGTGATGCCCGGGGCCCAATCAGCACTGGCGTCACTGCCTCCACCTTCGGACAAACTCAAAATGAAGAGGAAGTCCAGGATCAGATGCAGCCTTAGCTTCCTCTTCATATTCAGTTTGTCTGAAGGCAGAGACAGTGACGCCAGCGCTGATTGGGTGCCGACGTTGTGTGTCACAGCACCGCATCACAGCCCCAGGGAGAGCAGGAATGGCGCCGACACGAAGGGCGAGTATTGGCTTTATTTTAGTTTCAATAGATTTTTTATTTATTTATTTTTTTCTCACTCAAATTTAACAGCAAATTTCCCACGCAGGGGATCATTGTTCAATTATAAATCAAGTAACATAAAAACATGAGTCGTATAAAAAAACGACTAAACTTATATAAAGTAAACATTTAAAACAGTAAGACATAGACAGAGGGAGAGAACACATAGGGAAAGAGGGGGGGGGGGTTAAATAGCCAATGAGCAATATGTAATAGGAATGATTGTAAATAGTATTAGAACCATCACAAAGATAACAACAGGGTCTGCTCCAGGTTATTATTAACATCCAAGTCCATCCAGGGACGCCAAGTCTGGTAGAAAATATCCCATGTATCATTTCTTGTGGCTTGAATACGTTCATAAAGAAGTATGGTGTTCATTTTGTCCATAACCGACATCATCGAGAGCGACGAAGTCTTCCATCTTGAAGCAATGTGTAGCCTTGCTGCCATGCTGAGTTGAGCAACCAATTTGTGAAATTTATTAGAAGAACCTGGTACCTTAGTCCCCAGAAGAAACACCGTAGGGTTTAATAGAACTCTCCTACCAAACATTCTCTCCACCACAGACCGCACCTCCCTCCACAGTGCCGAAACCACCGGGCACCCCCACCAGATATGTTCTAGGTCGCCCCACATCCCCGAAAACAACGGTCTGATACGCTAGGGTATATGGCATGTAATTTACTTGGAACTAGGTAGGTTCTGTGTAAAAGCTTAATAGATGTCTCAATTAACGAAGTTTGGCAACTTCCCTTGGTAAGTGTAAAACAGCTTCTACGCCAATCCTCTAGAGACATTGACACATTCAGGTCTGTTTCCCACTGCTCCATGAATTTTAATTTTTCGTCACCCTGAGTGTCATTTAAGGATGAGTAAATAAGTGAAATGGTTCCTCCTCCCAAGGGATCCGCCATACATTTTTGCTCATACCCAGTGGGACGCGGAGGGACCCTATGCTGCATGATCTGGTTAGCGAAATGGAATATTTGACACATACGTAATGCCTCTTTCGCTGGTGGGGTAAATTTTTGAGTGAATTCTTGTCGGGTGAATAACGTGTGGAAAGGGGTGCAAAGCTGTCGCAAGGTTAAAAAGCCATTAGAAATCCACCACGAGAAAGGGCGGGGGTGAAGTCCCGGCAGAAAGTCAGGGTTATGGAAGAGGTGTGTCAACAGGGAAGATTTAGATTGGAGATTATGCTTAAACCTCTCTTTTCGCCAAATGATTAAAGAATGGAAGGTGAATGGTGCTATTATATGTAAACCCCTTGGGAGTTTCTGTTTAGTCCAAAAAAGGCCCGGGAGGGAGAAGGGCGCCAATAAGGAGGATTCTAAACTAATCCACCTAGGTTGAGTGTCTTTATCAGCACATGATGAAGTTAACTGGGCTAGTTGGGCTGATTTGTAGTACAACATAAAATTGGGTAAAGACAATCCACCCAACCCCCCTGTGTCTAAATAGGTTCTTTTGTCTAATCCGGGGTCTTTTTCCCAGCCAAAGGAATTTTGAGATCATAGTATGGATCTCATGTAATGTCTTAGACGGTATCGGGATAGGTAGGGATCGGAAAAGGTATAAAAACTTTGGGAGGGAGACCATTTTGATGGCGTGCAATCTACCAAGCCAAGAGAGTGTCATGGAGGACCATCTGGTAAGATCTGATTGTAGACTCTTTATTAATGGGATATAGTTCCATTTATATAAGGATGACTTGTGCGGTGTCAGGTTTACTCCCAGATAGGTTAGGTAATGATCTTTTTTAGTGAATTTAAATTGGGTGACTATGTTATTCTGCATTTCTCCTGGGGTGTTGATGAACAGGGCCTCTGACTTGTCTATGTTAATTTTAAGACCTGAAATCATCTCAAAATCATGTAGGATTGCAAATAGATTTGGAAGCGTGACAGTTGGGTTGGTGAGCGTCAGAAGTAGATCATCCGCAAAAAGGCTTGTTTTATACTGCTCGCCCAGGTCTCGTGGCCCATGTATATTGGGGTTGACTCGGATTGCCTCCGCCAGGGGCTCCATAGCTAGAGCAAACAGAGCAGGAGACAGCGGGCAACCCTGCCTCGTGCCTCGCTGTATATTGATGGGAGTAGGCTTGTTAGAGGGCAATTTTAAATAGGCCGTAGGGTTATCGTATAATAACTTAAGGCTTGATATAATATTTGATGGAATGCCAAATTTTGCCAAGACTGCGAATAAGTAAGGCCAGGAGATTGAGTCGAAGGCCTTCTCTATATCAAGAGCCAGCACTAGAAGGGACTGTTTGAGATGGTTAGCAGAGTGTATGAGGTTGAGGTTTCGTCTAATATTATCTGGGCCTTGCCTTTTGGGTATAAATCCCACCTGGTCACGATGAACCAGCGCAGGTAAAATGGCGTTAAGTCTGGTAGTGATGATGGACGTGAAAATTTTAAGGTCTACATTCAATAGGGAGATGGGTCTGTAATTTTTGGGGTTCAAGTGGTCTTTTTTTGGTTTGGGAATAATTGTCACATGAGCTGTATAGAATTCAGCCGGCATTTGTTTCCCATTTAGTAGGGCATTACAGTATTGTTGGATGTGTGGCATAAGTATGTCCCCGAATTTTTTATAATAGATCGCAGTAAGTCCATCAGGCCCGGGAGCTTTATTTTTTTTGAGGTTTTTAATTGCTTGTGCAATCTCTTCTGCAGTTATAGGTGTCTGAAGGGAGGCAGTGGCCAAGGTAGATACTTTAGGGAGAGTCAATTTTTCTAGGAAAGAATGAAGACATCGCGGAGGGGGGGGGTGGGGGTTGGGGGGCAGTATATAGCGTTTGGTAATATTTGTGAAATGTATTGTAAATTACCTCTGGGTGGGCTGTAATATGGCCAGACGAATCCCTGATGGAGGGAATACTATTCAGAAGCTCCCTTTTCCTGAGCATACGGGCCAGCATGCTGCTGGGCTTGTTGGCATGCCTGTAGAAAGATGACTTAATCCATGTCAATGTTTTTTCAGTCCTATTTGTTAATAGTGCATTTAATTGTAATTTAACATCATGGATCTGTTTTATTAAGTAAAGTGACGTGTTAGTTTGGTTTGCCTGTACCAACCTAGAAAGTTTGTTTTCTAATTGTGACTGTTGTTCTGATCTTTGTTTCTTTTTAGCAGAGGCAATTTTAATTAAAGATCCGGTTATGAATTTTTTGTGTGCCATCCACACCAAGCCAGGTGAAGCCTCTCCAGTGTCATTGGTTTCAAAATAGATATTCAGGTCCTTTTTAACGTTTGTTAGGACGGTGGGGTCCGTAAGCAGTGATTCATTCAACCTCCATTTAAAAAGTCGAGAGGTTACGGTGTCAAATTTGAACATTGACAGGACAATGTCATGGTCTGACCACGATGAAGGGATATGTCGGGAAAAGAGGATAGAGGGGAGGGTTGCAGCAGAGGTTAGGTGAAGATCTATTCTTGAGTAGGACTTTTGCGCTGGTGAGTAGTAGGTGTATCCCCGTATGGGCCCATTCAATTCCCTCCAGACATCCGCAATATGGCCCTCCCTCATCAGTTGGAGAACTTTTTTCCTATCGGCTTTTGTGATGTCCACACGCTTTAAGGAACTGCTATCTAGTGATGGGTTTATAGTAAGGTTGAAATCACCACACCAAATAAGGTGTTGGTATGTGAGCGAGGAGAGTTTTGATAAGATTAGTTGAAAGGTGCGGGTCTGAGCTTCTGCAGGAGAGTAACTATTGACAATGCATATGTTGATGCCCTGGGAAGTTCCGAGGAGAATGATAAATCTGCCCTCTGGGTCGGAGTAGGTGTTAGTGCAGTGTAAAGGAAAGTTATTTCTGATAAAGATGGCCACACCTCTCCTCTTACGGTCCCAGGACGACAAATAATGTTGTGAATAGTGTGAGTCAAAGTATTTTGGGAATGAGGAGTTGGTGAAGTGAGTCTCCTGTAGACATATGACATCAGGCCTCTGTTTCTGATAATCAAGAAAGGCCTTCTTGCGCTTTATGGGTGAATTAAACCCCCGGACATTGTGAGAAAGGACTCTACACATAATTGGGCGTGTGTCTATTGCTGATGAACGTGTGACAGTAAACTAAGGTCAGAATAACCTCTATCCCAACACTGTGTTTAGTTATTTTGAAGTTAGAATGACTATTTCCAAAGGGAGACATGGGGAAGGAGACGGACAGGGGGAAGACGACGACAATCAGAACAGATAATACATTCAGGAGGACATAAAGTCAGAGAATTATGGCGATCTGGGTTCCCATAATAAGTAGTAAGCCAGGAATCACCAAATATAGGCAGCATGTGGTGACTCCGAGAGTCCCAACCCCTATGAGAGATTAGTACAACAAAACAAAATAAAAATGAACTAATTAGAGAGAGGGGAAAAAAAAAGGGGGGGGGGGAGAAGAGGGAAAGGAATGGGAGAGTGTAGGGAAAGTGGAAGTAAAAGTGAGCAAAAAAAAAAAAAAAAGAGAAGATAACTAAGGAAAGGTAAGGAAGAGTGGAAGGTAGGGGAGGGTAGATAGAATTTAGGTAAAAATAATAAACTTATGGTAAGTATATCAGGCACAGATTGGTAGTATACTCATCTGGATCTGTTATATAATAGATAGCTCAAGTTCAGGTATTGCAGAGACCACAACCGTCAAACGAGACGCAATTTCCTTTCATGTTGTTGTCTCATTAAGTCAGGTAACCCGTGCATTTTGGCTCCTTGTTCTGGGGGAGTCCTTCCATTCCCTTAACGGTCTGGGTCTTCTTTGAGGTAGAGGGGGGATGTCAGAGGCAATCGGTATTCCCGCCTTGGTTAGTGCTTGCTTTCCCTCCTCTAATGACCGGCAGACATAAAACTGAGAGTTAGCCATAAAATTTAGGGCGAAAGGAAACCCCCACCGGTATTTAATCTGGGCGCCCTGAAGGGAGGCTGTGATGGGCCTAAGTGATCTCCTTCTGGCCAGTGTGGCCGCCGCGATATCAGCATATATATGGACAGTACCTGGTAAGCCGGGCAACGCAGGCTGGTTTCTGGCTGCCATTAGGATGAGGTCCCGCGTTTCCTCGTAGTGTAATTTTAATATTACGTCTCTAGGCACGTCCCCAGCACGAGGCCTACCCAGGGCCCTGTGGATTCTGGTGATATGGAGGAGGGTTGTATCTAATTCAGGTAGGAGTGCCTTAAATAAAGCAGTCGCTGTATCCTCAAGGGCTACTATATGTTCAGGGAGGCCTCTTATTCTCAGGTTGCCCCTGCGTGACCTGTTTTCATAATCTTCACACCGGAGCTCTAATTCAGAGATGCGGTCGGTTTGTTGCTTAAGCGTGTCATGGTCCTCCTCCAATGCATCAGTTATGGCTTCCACCTTCTCCTCCAGGCAGGTCGTGCGCTGCAGAACGTCCTGCAGCTGTGACGCTATACCTTGCATGGCGGAGGACAGCTCTGTCCGGAAGGTCTCCTGTAATGATTTTATGAGCGCTGCTGTGGAGACCGTGGTTTCAGTGTCTGCAGCTGCTTCCCCCTGCCCGCCATTACCCTCGGTCACCAGGGCTGCAGTCTGAGATGGGACGGCTGCGGCGGCCATTTTGGAAGCACTGCCGCTTAGGAGAAGCTCCGGTATAGTGCGGCCTGCTGGCTGGGTTGCGCTACCTTTTTTAGGCATTACCGTCGGCCGCACTCCCGGGGATGTAGGCGATCCGAATGCGGTGTTTCCACTGTGACCTGGTTGCTGAGAGGGGCTTTTTAGGGACTGTCGGATGGCGGAGCTTAGCGCGACATGTCCGTCGCTACCAGAGTCCGCGCATGCGCCTATTGGCTTTATTTTATCTGGGTCGAGTTTAAGGGGTTGTCCTAGTAGTGGGCAACCTCCTTAATAAAGCACTCCCATCAAAATTTGTATCCTCTTAATATATTGCAACCATCATATTATACAGCACTGTGTACTAACAATTGCTCATTTTGGCTTTCTACCCAGCTAATTCTTCTCTTTTCCATTAGGTCTAAGCCATCCCATGATTAAAACTGACTAGCTGAATCCTTCTAAGCTCTATGTAGCAGCAGAAGTCAGTTTTCCCTGTATGAGTCATAAGTCACTGCTAAAGTTGGTAGTATGGGGAGGAGAGAGCAGCTGGGTCATGAGTTGAAGGAGGGGAATGATAAATGCAGGAACAAGAGACTCCCTGTTTCTGCATAGACAAAAGAGAAAAATTAGCTGGATAGAAAGACAAAATGAGCTATTGTAAGTACATAGTGCCATATAATATGATTGCAATAAACTAAGAGGATAAAAACTTTGATGGGAGTGCTTCATTAACGTTGAGCAACAGAGACATCGCATCTCATGGCAAAGAAAAATAAGTGACTAGCTGATCCTCAGTCGTGATTGCATTTAAAGTGAATCTGTCAGCAGGATTTTGCTAAGTAAACTACAGGCAATGTCATGTTAAAGGGAACCTGTCACCCCCAAAATCGAAGATGAGCGAAGCCCATCAGCATCAGGGGCTTATCTACAGCATTCTGGAATGCTGTAGATAAGCCCCTGATGTATCCTGAAATATGAGAAAAAGAGGTTAGATTACTCACCCAGGGGTGGTCCCACTGTGGTGGGTGTCGCAGTCCAGTCTGGGGCCTCCCATCTTCTTACGATGACGTCCTCTTGTCTTCACGCTCCGGCGCAGGCGTACTTTGTCTGCCCTGTTGAGGGCAGACAAAGTACTGCAGTGCGCAGGCGCTGGGCCTCTGACCTTTCCCGGCGCCTGCGCACTGCAGTACTTTGCTCTGCCCTCAACAGGGCAGACAAAGTACGCTTGTGCCGGAGCCGCAGCGTGAAGACAAGAAGAGGACGTCATCTTAAGAAGGTGGGAGGCCCCAGACCGCTACGCCCATTGGACCGGACCGCAGCGGGACCGCCCCTGGGTGAGTATAATCTAACCTCTTTTTCTCATCTTTCAAGATACATTGGGGGCTTATCTACAGCATTCCAGAATGCTGTAGATAAGCCCCTGATGCCGGTGGGCTTAGCTCATCTTCGATTTTGGGGGTGACAGGTTCCCTTTAATGTTGTTACACTAAAATACGTGGAGTGAAAAAATCCGTCTTGTGTAGTCAGTGTTAGAAGCTTTTAGTTAATGATATGCCCGTGCTCCGGGGAGGGACTGTAGACAGGGTCTTATCTTAGCGCTCTAAGGCCGGCGTCACACTGGCGAGTTTTACGGACGTAAGAGCGCAGAAACTACGTCCGTAAAACTCGCATAACATACGGCACAATTATTCTCAATGGGGCTGCTCCTATTAGCCGTATATTACGGTTCAGTATTATACGGCTTTCTACGGCCGTACAAAATCGCAGCATGCTGCGTTTGTCAGCGTACTGCGCAAAAAAATCGCCAATGAAAGTCTATGGGGGCGAGAAAAATACGGATTCCACACGGACCTGCAGTGTGACTTGCGAGAAATACGCAGCGCTGTTAGTGAAAAGTCGGTAATTCAATTGCCGGCTTTTCATTTCTCCTGCACAAACCCGACAGGATATGAGACATGGTTTACATACAGTAAACCATCTCATATCCCCCTTTTTTTTGCATATTCCACACTACTAATGTTAGTAGTGTGTATGTGCAAAATTTCAGCGCTGTAGCTGCTAAAATAAAGGGTTAAATGGCGGAAAAAATTGGCGTGGGCTCCCGCGCAATTTTCTCCGCCAGAGCGGTAAAGCCAGTGACTGAGGGCAGATATTAATAGCCAGGAGAGGGTCCATGGTTATTGGCCCCCCCGTGGCTAAAAACATCTGCCCCCAGCCACCCCAGAAAAGGCACATCTGGAAGATGCGCCTATTCTGGCACTTGGCCACTCTCTTCCCACTCCCTGTAGCGGTGGGATATGGGGTAATGAAGGGTTAATGCCACCTTGCTATTGGAAGGTGACATTAAGCCAGATTAATGATGGAGAGGCGTCAATTATGACACCTATCCATTATTAATCCAATTGTAGGAAAGGGTTAAAAAAACACACACACACACATGATTGAAAAGTATTTTAATGAAATAAACACAGCGGTTGTTGTAATAATTTATTGTTCTCTCAAATCCATTTGCAGTCCCTCGCTTGGCAACATAATAAACGCACAAGATACATACCTTCTGCTGTCAGATCAGGTCCCACGATGTAATCCATCTGAAGGGGTTAACTAATATTACAAGCAGGAGCCCTGCAAATGCAGCTGTGCTCCGTGCTTGTAATTCCCCTGCGAATGAATGAAATGTAGGTCATTGACCTACATTTCATTCATTCGCGGTGATGCGCCCCCTGGTGGATGTCCTCATATGACCTGGAGCGTGGGAAAAAGTTCCCAGGCTGCAGTTCATGAGAACATCCACCAGAGGGCGCCTCACCGCGAATGAATGAAATGTAGGTCAATGACCTACATTTCATTCATTCGCAGGGGAATTACAAGCACGGAGCACAGCTGCATTTGCAGGGCTCCTGCTTGTAATATTAGTTAACCCCTTCAGATGGATTACATCGTGGGACCTGATCTGACAGCAGAAGGTATGTATCTTGTGCGTTTATTATGTTGCCAAGCGAGGGACTGCAAATGGATTTGAGAGAACAATAAATTATTACAACAACCGCTGTGTTTATTTCATTAAAATACTTTTCAATCATGTGTGTGTGTTTTTTAACCCTTTCCTACAATTGGATTAATAATGGATAGGTGTCATAATTGACGCCT
This sequence comes from Ranitomeya variabilis, assembly GCF_051348905.1. NCBI lineage: Eukaryota > Metazoa > Chordata > Amphibia > Anura > Dendrobatidae > Ranitomeya > Ranitomeya variabilis. The sequence continues at coordinate 956,616,067 of NC_135232.1, forward strand.
CTCCATCATTAATCTGGCTTAATGTCACCTTCCAATAGCAAGGTGGCATTAACCCTTCATTACCCCATATCCCACCGCTACAGGGAGTGGGAAGAGAGTGGCCAAGTGCCAGAATAGGCGCATCTTCCAGATGTGCCTTTTCTGGGGTGGCTGGGGGCAGATGTTTTTAGCCACGGGGGGGCCAATAACCATGGACCCTCTCCTGGCTATTAATATCTGCCCTCGGTCACTGGCTTTACCGCTCTGGCGGAGAAAATTGCGCGGGAGCCCACGCCAATTTTTTCCGCCATTTAACCCTTTATTTTAGCAGCTACAGCGCTGAAATTTTGCACATACACACTACTAACATTAGTAGTGTGGAATATGCAAAAAAAAAGGGGATATGAGATGGTTTACTATATGTAAACCATGTCTCATATCATGTCGGGTTTGTGCAGGAGAAATGAAAAGCCGGCAATTGAATTACCGGCTGTTCACAGATATCGCGCTGAATGAAATCTAAATACAGAATATATATATATATGTGTCTCAATGACATATATATATATATATATATATATATATATATATATATATATATATATATATATATATATATATATATATATATATATATATATATATATATATATATATATATATATATATATATATATATATATATATATACTGTATATATGTTTTAATGAACATTTGAGCACATAAATCCATTAGATGTCGGTTTTGCAAGCCTGCGCGAAAATCTCGCAGTACGGATGCCATACGGATTACATACGGAGGATGCCATGCGCAAAATACGCTGACACACCCTGACTACGGATCACTATTTTGGGAACATTTCACCGTATTTCGGCCGTATTACGGCCGTAAAATACGTGGCGTATTGTCTTACGCCGAGTGTGACGCCGGCCTAAGCCAGAGAAACCAAGGAAAGACCTGCCCTCAGGCCATCCCGAAGCACAAATAGTCTGTCTCTCTCTATGATGTGGAACATGTTTGTGCTTCGGGGCTGCCTGTGAGCAGGTCTCACCTTGATTTCTCTGGCTTAGAGCAGGATGATAAAACTCTGCCTACAGTCCCGCCCCAGAGCATGAGCATATCATTAACTGTAGATAAAAGGAGACGTGGATATAATCCGTGCTGCTGCAGAAATCACAATCCCAATATATGGATGAAAGATGGCATTTTATTCACTCAACGTGTTTCGAAGTTAACATAACTTCTTCAGGGATGCATCTCCTGAAGAAGTTGTTAACTTCGAAACGCGTTGAGTGAATAGTGAATAAAACACCAACTTTCATCCATTTATTGGGATTGTGATTTCCGCAGCAGTGCAGATTATATCCACGTCTCCTTTATCTACTATTGTGAATTGACCATGTGGTCTGACGCGTGGATATGCAGCAGCTGTTGGCTCTGAGTCCTATGTGCCTTTTGACTATGGAAAACTAGGTGAGTGCAAACTAGTAACTGTCTTGAAACTATCATCAGGTAAGACCCTATTTGCCCTTTTCTCTACTAGAGTGGATTTGTGTTTCATATCATTAACTGAAAACTTGTAACACAGATTAAACAAGAATCACACAAGTGATTTCTTCACCCCAGGTATCATTTAAATCAGGATAACAATGTCAACATGACAATGTCTGTAGTTTACTTAGCAAAATCGCGCAGACAAGTTCGCTCTAAAGAAAGATTGTTGGAAAATGTTTCTTTTTGGTACAATTGTCTGTGATGGAAAAATTAAACCATGTTTGCATCTTTTGTCTTTTTAGAAAAAAAATCAGAATGAGTTTGAGAAAACAAACCCCTAGTGACTTTTTGAAGCAAATCATTGGGCGACCAGTTGTAGTGAAGCTGAACTCCGGAGTTGACTATCGAGGTAACAATATGATGGTCATGATGTTGATCCCATAAACTGTATGAACCACTATGGTATGCCAATAAAAAGGCACCACACTTGCTATGGTGGTCTCAGTATGTCCATGTGCAGCGCCCCAGAGTCCTAGTCGTTGCAGTAATGTCGCTCTTCCACAAGGGGGAGTGATGTTACGTCTGATGGCACTAAAGGAGTTCACCTGACCAGGTATCACAGTCACTACACTTCACACTCCAACCACCAGGGGGAGCAAAGGGTTCTATGTATTAGGCCACTCCTCACACTTGGGTAAAACTGGGAGTTGGATAGGAAGTTAGGAGCAGAACGCTACCGGGTGAGACCCAGTAAAGACCTGTCAGGCAGACGGGGAGAAGGCGGAACATCTGAGCTGCAGACAGAGGTCCCTGTCAGGGGTGGGATCCTGGCAGAGACTTAGCAAGAGATAGAACGTTACGGAGCTGCGCCTGCACCCCATTGCGGCAGCATCCTAAGAAAGGACAAGAAGCGGAGTATATTGTGGAGAAGTGAGAAACGAGATCACAGCACAAGGAGATAATACCGGGAGGAGTTCTGCCTTAAGATCGGCAACATCCTTCTGAGGCGCTTAGCCGGTGGCCGGAACACCGAGGGAGTAATAGGCTCTACACATTACTTCAAACTACGGCAGGACAGTTAATTCAAAGTTGGCTGCCCAACCTTAATACCTAATGAAGACAACGGAGGCAAATTGTGGGAGAGGGGCGTCTCTAGGGTGCCTATAAAATAGCTCCAGGCCTACCCCGTCATACGGGTCGTCCTATCTATACCATCTGGGGGACGGAGAGAGAGAGAGAATACCAGTAACATACACGACAGTTGTGAGGACTATCCCGTGGTTCTCAGCAGGGAGGTACTACAACACACAGGCGCAAGTAGGAAGGCTACTGATTTCCACCTGCAAAGGGAACTCTGGATGTGCCTTCGGACCGGCCGGATTCAGCCAGCCCTGTTAGCAGTGCTCTGGATTATGGATGCTGAAGTCTTCAGTAAAAGGTAAAGAGACTGCAATCCTGTGTCCTCGTTATTTACTGCGACCTACACCATCATCATCTACCTTACTGGGAAGCCCTGGGGACATACTTCACCTGTGGGAAGGTACACCATATAGCTGCCATTCCATCACCACAGCGGACCCCCAAGCAGCGTCGGTCATCCTGACCGAATACCACAGGTGGCATCACGAACACCGTACAAACAACTATTACACCTTTAATTGGGCGCCCCTTAGCAGGGCCACGGACCGGGTCGGGCCATCGTGACATCCCCAGAACCTAGACAGAGGGACCCGGTACCGAGTACCCCACTGCCCTGCGCCTGGGGGCGATCCACATGTACTACATGGACTGGGATATCATTAAAAGCCTTGTCCTTTTTTTTTTTTTTTTTTTTTCTTCTTTTCACCCATGACAGCACATCTGAGAGAGGGATCTGCCCAGCCAGGACAGGAAACCTACTGAAATTAAAGGGGCAGTACCTCTCCCCGCTTCAGTTGGGTTTCTTGCCCTGACGGGAACCATCGTACCGAGACCCAAGCGGGTTAAAGAGTTTTTTATTTCTCCTTACTCACGCCTGTCTCGGTACTGGAAGAGCAGGCACATGCCTGTATGCTGGCCTTCTGGTGCTGGAAGCGCCGTCCATGGGTCCAGAGGGCCCTAGCGTACATGCGGGCGACACAAACGTAAGCCAGGCTGGCTGGCTGAATCTACAGCGCCACTCTCCCTCCTCCATCTTCCGGCCGCAGTCTTCAAAGTGAGTTAGGCTTTCAGGGCGCACTCCGCTGCCGCCACGGGCAAGGCACACTGGGATTGGGTGTGCCCGAGTGGCGGCGGAGGGGGTGCGCCAGAGGCAAGATTGCGGCACCCTGGGCGAGAACGCCGGCTGGGACTTTTGGGGACTGGCACCTCCTGGCGGGGGCTCTGTGGAGGGGGAAAAGGGCATTTTTGAGCATCGGAAGAGGCGGAACTGAGGAGAAACACAGTGGATCCCTTAGAAAGTGAGGTGATGACCACAGAAAGGCGCTTATATCCAAAGCTCTTTTCATCATGGAGGATCTAAGAGGACAGCTGCAGCAGCAGCTTTCACCACTACCAGCACGGGCGCACTAAAGGGAACAGCCGCTCAAGTGGCAGGACTGGCAGCCGTCCCAGTCAGAGGAGTGGAATGTTGCAGGATTCCTCGGTATCCAGAAGGGATGTCGTATGTTCCCCTGATCAGCCTTGATATGACAGGAGGTGGTGAGAGATCTTTGTGAATATCACCTTTTGTTAATTAGTGCCATTTTTTTGCTTAAATCACTAGGGGCCTAGGAAGGCTAGGGTCAAGAAGAAAAATACAGAATGCGCCTTATGTAATACCACACTGTCTCTGCTTGGACTGTATCCAAAAAAGAACCTGGATGAGTCCCCTGACTTTGCCGCAAGCCTTAAGTCTGTGATCAGGGCTGAGGTTGAAGGTTCCCTATAGACCCTGTAAAAAAAAAAAAAAAAAGGGGGAATAAAAGAGCTCAGGAGGTTGTTACAGAATATGAGGCCTCTCCCACGGTCTGGCGAAGAATACCATGGTGAATTTCCGTCCTCCTTGGACAGTGATATAGGTGGCCCACCATTCTTTCCTGCTGAGGATACGGATAGGTTGGTCAGGGCAGTTAGGACAAGGAGAAGGAGAAAGCATTTAATTCGCCAGAGGATATAATATTCGGAGGCTTGGAGGAACAGAAAAAACGCACCTTTCCGGTTAATTCCAGGATGCAAGCACTCATAGATATGGAGTGGAAAAATCTGGTAGCTTGCTCTCATCTTCAAAGAGGAGGTACCCGTTTGAGGAGAGACTCGGAGAGTTGGGATAAAGTCCCTAAGATTCACGGGGCAGTGGCAAATCTTCAGAGGTCGGTCCTGCCCTTTGATGGCACTTAGGGACCCGTTGGATAAAAAATTTGATGGGTTTCTGAAGCACACCTGGGAGGCAATTGCGTGGGATCTGAAGGCGGCAATATCTGTAACTTGTACTGCCCGCTCCCTTATGATCTGGCTGCAGCAAATGGAGGAGCAGCTTAGCACAAGATCTCGTGGGATAAAATCATAGCCAATATCCCTCTATTGCACGAAGCAGCGTTTTGTCTTGCTGACACCTCTGCAGACTCTGTGAGATTAGCGGCTAGGTCGGCAGGCCTATCCAATGCGGCCAGACGGTCCTTATGGCTTAAAGGATGTTCGGGGGATCTGCATTAAAAAAATAGATTCTGCTCCATCCCATGTGGCCAGTTTTTCTTTTGTCAGAAATTGGAAGATATTTTCAGCACTGTGGCTCGGTGGTTAGCACTGCAGCTTTGCAGCGCTGGAGTCCTGGGTTCAAATCCCACCAAGGACAACATCTGCAAGGAGTTTGTATGTTCTCCCCATGTTTGCGTGGGTTTCCCCCTGGTTCTCACGTTTCCTCCAACATTCAGAAGACATACTGACAGGGAATATAGATTGTGAGCCCCATTGGGGACAGCGATGGTAATGTGTGCAAACTGTAAACGCTGTGGAATGTTAGCGCTATATAAAAATAGATGATTATTGTTATTATTATTATTATTGGCAGGCGACAAAGGATTTCCCTGCTGAGGCTAGAAAGCCTTCCTTTTGGAGGAGGAAGTTTTAATAGGGATTTTCTCATGGGGAAAGGTAGAAAGGAGTTCGGGTTTATTTTCTTTGTTCGGCGGGCCCTCTATATCTTCCAAAAAGCCCTCCCAATTATGTCAGGTCAGCGGTAGGGGGGAAGGCTCTCCTTCTTTCTCCATGCCTGGGTGAACATCTCCCCCAGTCGTTGGGTTTTAAGTGTTATCAAGGAGAGACTGAAAATAAACTGTCCGCTGTTATGATCCTGGTGGTAGGATCTCAAACTGACCTGACACATATACCCTGAATATATAGGACAAGTTCTGGGGATGTGGAAGCTATACTGACCGCAATCCTGATCCTATCCAAACACACTAAAGGCAGCTGTGGAGCGTTACCTGAAAACCTAGACGCCTCGTCACAGCCTGAGAAACTGACTACCCCTAGAGAGAAAGCAAAGACCTCACTTGCCTCAGAGAAATATCCCCAAAGTTTTAGATAGCCCCCCACAAATAATAACGGTGAGTTAAGGGGAAAACACAAACGTAGAGATGAAACAGGTTTAGCAAATGAGGCCCGCTAATACTAGATAGGCAGATAAAGATAGGTGTCTGTGCGGTCAGTATAAAAACTATCAAAAGTAAACCACGCAGAGAATACAAGAACCCCCACACCGACTCACGATGTGAGGGGCGCACTCTGCACCCCAGAACTAACCAGCAAGCAAAAAATCACATGAAAGCAAGCTGGGCTGAACTCCTAATATAATGAGAAAAGTTTTCAAGGAAATAATGAGAAACTGAACAAGCAAACTTAGCTTCTCATAGCAGGAGACTGGTCACAAGGAATATTCAGAAGAGCACAGGATCAGGACTGAATACACCGACAGCAGGCGACAAGTGAAAGTCCAGGTGAGTTAAATAGGCCCAGCCTAGCAGGAGATGAAACAGCTGAGCCCAGCCATATCGCTAAAGGCCACCAGAGGGAGCCCAAGAACAAACTCGCACAGTACCACTCATGACCACAGGAGGGAGCCCGAGAACGGAATTCACAACAGTACCCCCCCCCTTGAGGAGGGGTCACTGAACCCTCACTAGAGCTCCCAGGCCGATCAGGACGAGCCAAATGAAAGGCACGAACCAAATTGGCCGCATGGACATCGGAGGCGACAACCCAGGAATTATCCTCCTGACCATAACCCTTCCATTTCACTAAGTACTGAAGTCTCCGTCTCGAAATACGAGAATCCAAGATCTTCTCCACCACATATTCCAACTCCCCCTCGACCAAGACCGGAGCAGGAGGATCAACAGAAGGGACCACAGGCACCACATATCTCCGCAACAATGACCTATGGAACACATGAATGGCAAACGATGTTGGGAGGTCCAAACGAAAAGACACAGGGTTGAGGATTTCCAAAATCTTATAAGGACCGATGAAACGAGGCTTGAACTTAGGAGAGGAAACCTTCATCGGGACATAACGAGAAGACAACCATACCAAATCCTCCACACGAAGTCGGGGACCCACACAGCGACGGCGGTTAGCAAAGCGCTGAGCCTTCTCTTGGGACAAAGTCAAATTGTCCACCACATGGTTCCAAATCTGCTGCAACCTATCCACCACAGAATCCACCCCAGGACAGTCAGAAGACTCAACCTGACCCGAGGAGAAACGAGGATGAAAACCAGAATTGCAAAAGAAAGGTGAAACCAAAGTAGCAGAACTAGCCCGATTATTGAGGGCGAACTCAGCCAATGGCAAAAAGGTCACCCAATCATCCTGGTCAGCAGAAACAAAACATCTCAAATAAGTTTCCAAGGTCTGATTAGTTCGTTCGGTTTGACCATTCGTCTGAGGATGGAAGGCTGACGAAAAAGACAATTCAATGCCCATCTTAGCACAAAAGGATCGCCAAAATCTGGACACAAACTGGGATCCTCTGTCGGACACAATGTTCTCCGGAATACCATGTAAACGAACCACATTCTGAAAAAACAGTGGCACCAAATCGGAGGAGGAAGGCAACTTGGGCAAGGGTACCAAATGGACCATTTTGGAAAAATGATCACAAACCACCCAGATGACAGACATCTTCTGAGACAGGAAGATCCGAAATAAAATCCATGGAAATATGCGTCCAAGGCCTCTTCGGGACAGGCAAAGGCAAAAGCAATCCACTGGCACGAGAACACGAAGGCTTGGCCCGAGCACAAATCCCACAGGACTGCACAAAGGAACGCACATCCCGCGACAAGGAAGGCCACCAAAAGGATCTCGCCACCAAATCCCTGGTACCAAAAATCCCAGGATGACCTGCCAACACCGAAGAGTGAACCTCGGAAATAACTACTGGTCCATCTGTCTGGGACAAACAGTCTCTCCGGTGGACAACGGTCAGGTCTATTGGCCTGAAACTCCTGCAACACCCGTCGCAGATCAGGAGAGATGGCAGACAAAATCACCCCCTCTTTGAGAACACCAGTCGGTTCAGAAACTTCCGGGGAGTCAGGTACAAAACTCCTAGAAAGGGCATCAGCCTTCATGTTTTTCGAACCCGGAAGATATGAAACCACGAAATTGAAACGAGAGAAAAATAGCGACCATCGAGCCTGTCTCGGATTCAACCGTTTGGCAGACTCGAGAAGTCAAATTCTTGTGATCCGTCAAGACCACCACACGATGCTTGGCTCCCTCAAGCCAATGTCGCCACTCCTCAAATGCCCACTTCATTGCCAACAACTCACGATTACCAACATCATAATTCCGCTCGGCAGGCGAAAACTTTCTTGAAAAGAAAGCACATGGTCTCATCACAGAGCCATCAGAGCTTCTCTGCGACAAGACAGCCCCTGCTCCAATCTCAGAAGCATCAACCTCAACCTGAAAGGGAAGAGAGACATCTGGGCTGGCGCAAGACAGGAGCCGAAGAAAACCGACGCTTAAGCTCCTGAAAGGCCTCCACGGCCGCAGGAGACCAATTCGTCACATCAGAACCCTTCTTGGTCAAATCCGTCAAAGGCTTAACCACGCTAGAAAAATTAGTGATGAAGCGACGGTAAAAATTAGCAAAACCCAAGAACTTCTGAAGACTCTTCACAGATGTAGGTTGAGTCCAGTCATGAATAGCCTGGACCTTGACTGGATCCATCTCAATAGTAGACGGAGAAAAAATAAAGCCCAAAAAAGAAATCTTCTGGACTCCGAAGAGACATTTAGAGCCCTTCACAAACAAGGCATTGGCGCGCAGGACCTGAAATACCATCCTGACCTGTTTCACATGAGACTCCCAGTCATCAGAAAAGACCAAAATATCATCCAGGTACACAATCATAAATCTATCCAGATACTCTCGGAAGATGTCGTGCATGAAGGACTGAAACACAGAGGGAGCATTAGAAAGCCCAAAAGGCATCACCAAGTACTCAAAATGGCCTTCGGGCGTATTAAATGCTGTTTTCCATTCATCGCCCTGTTTTATGCGCACAAGATTATACGCTCCTCGAAGATCTATCTTGGTGAACCAACTGGCCCCCCTAATCCGAGCAAACAGATCAGACAACAGTGGCAAGGGGTACTGAAATTTGACCGTGATGTTATTTAGAAGGCGATAATCTATACAGGGTCTCAGAGAACCATCCTTCTTGGCCACAAAAAAGAACCCCGCACCCAAAGGGGACGAGGACGGGCGAATATGCCCCTTCTCCAAGGACTCCTTTATATAACTCCGCATAGCGGCATGTTCTGGTACAGATAAATTAAAAAGTCGTCCCTTAGGGAACTTACTACCAGGAATCAAATTTATAGCACAATCACAATCCCTATGAGGAGGTAGGGCACTGGATTTGGGCTCATCAAATACATCCTGGTAGTCTGACAAAAATTCAGGGACTTCAGAATGAGTAGAAGAAGCAATTGACACCAAAGGGGCATCGCCATGAATTCCCTGGCAACCCCAACTTGACACAGACATTGCTTTCCAATCCAGGACTGGATTATGAGCCTGCAGCCATGGCAGACCCAACACGACAACGTCATGCAAATTATGTAGCACAAGAAAGCGAATCACCTCCTGATGTGCAGGAGCCATGCACATGGTCACTTGAGTCCAGTACTGAGGTTTATTCTTGGCCAATGGCGTAGCATCAATTCCCTTTAGTGGAATGGGGAATTGTAAAGGCTCCAAGATAAAACCACTGCGCCTGGCAAATGACAAATCCATCAGATTCAGGGCGGCACCTGAATCCACAAAAGCCATAACTGAGTAGGATGAGAGAGAGCAAATCAAAGTAACAGAATGAATTTAGGTTGTACAGTACCAATGGTGACAGATTTGGTAAACCTTTTTGTGCGCTTAGAGCATGCTGAGATAACATGAGCAGAATCACCACAGTAAAAGCACAACCCATTCTGACGTCTAGTCTTGCCGTTCAACTCTGGTCAGAATCCTGTCGCATTGCATAGGCTCAGGTTTCTGCTCAGAAAATACCGCCAGATGGTGCACAGGTTTGCGCTCCCGCAAACGCCGATCAATCTGAATGGCCAACGACATTGACTCATTCAGACCCGCAGGCGTGGGGAACCCCACCATGACATCTTTAAGGGCTTCAGAAAGACCCTTTCTGAAAATCGCCGCCAGGGCGCACTCAATCCATTGAGTGAGCACAGACCACTTCCTAAACTTCTGACAGTAAATCTCTGCTTCATCTTGACCCTGAGAGAGAGCCAACAAAACCTTCTCTGCTTGATCTACCAGATTTGGTTCCTCATAAAGCACTCCAAGCGCCAGAAAAAATGCAACCACATTTAGCAATGCAGGATCTCCTGGCGCCAGAGAGAATGCCCAATCTTGGGGGTCGCCACGTAACAAAGAAATGACAATTTTAACTTGCTGAACAGAGTCACCAGAGGAGCAAGGTCTCAGAGAAAGGAACAACTTACAATTATTCTTAAAGTTCAAAAACCTAGATCTATCTCCGGAGAACAGTTCAGGAATTGGTATTTTAGACTCTGACATAGGACTGCGGACTACATAATCCTGAATGCCCTGCACCCTTGCAGTGAGATGATCCACACTAGAAGACAGACTCTGAATGTCCATATCTGCAACTGAATTCAGAACCACCCAGAGATTAAGGGGAGGAGAGAAGCCAAACACAGTGCAGAGGAAAAAAAAAAAAAAAATGACTTCAGGATTTCTCTTCTCCCTCTTCTGCTGCATTAACACTTTGTGGCCTGCTGTACTGTTATGATCCTGGTGGTAGGATCTCAAACTGACCTGACACATATACCCTGAATATATAGGACAAGTTCTGGGGATGTGGAAGCTATACTGACCGCAATCCTGATCCTATCCAAACACACTAAAGGCAGCTGTGGAGCGTTACCTGAAAACCTAGACGCCTCGTCACAGCCTGAGAAACTGACTACCCCTAGAGAGAAAGCAAAGACCTCACTTGCCTCAGAGAAATATCCCCAAAGTTTTAGATAGCCCCCCCACAAATAATAACGGTGAGTTAAGGGGAAAACACCACAAACGTAGAGATGAAACAGGTTTAGCAAATGAGGGCCGCTAATACTAGATGGGCAGATAAAGATAGGTGTCTGTGCGGTCAGTATAAAAACTATCAAAAGTAAACCACGCAGAGAATACAAGAACCCCCACACCGACTCACGATGTGAGGGGCGCACTCTGCACCCCAGAACTATCCAGCAAGCAAAAAATCACATGAAAGCAAGCTGGGCTGAACTCATAATATAATGAGAAACGTTTTCAAGGAAATAATGAGAAACTGAACAAGCAAACTTAGCTTTTCCTAGCAGGAGACTGGTCACAAGGAATATTCAGAAGAGCACAGGATCAGGACTGAATACACCGACAGCAGGCGACAAGTGAAAGTCCAGGTGAGTTAAATAGGCCCAGCCTAGCAGGAGATGAAACAGCTGAGCCCAGCCATATCGCTAAAGGCCACCAGAGGGAGCCCAAGAACAAACTCGCACAGTACCACTCATGACCACAGGAGGGAGCCCGAGAACGGAATTCACAACAGTCCGCCTCGCCAAACCTCAGAAAATTACAAGGAGAACAGCTGGCCCTGGAAACTGAGATCATGGGACTCTTACAAAAGCGTGTTCTGTACAAAGTTCCGGTGGAAGAGATTGGAGGGGGATTTATTCCCCCCCCCCCCCCCTTTTTCTGATTGAAAAAAAATCGCCTCTTACCGGGACGACTTTCTTAGTCGGAAGATTACTGTGCAGAGCAGTTGAGGGGGACGTAAGTGGTCCTTGACCTGGGCTGGATGATAAAATACCCTAAAGTTGAGTCTAAAACCAGAAATGAGATACACTCCTTCCTGGGCCTGGTTTTAGACTCCCAGCACCAGATCTGTCTCCTATCAGAGGACAAAATAACCAAATAACAGCCCTGGCTCTGTTTGCAATAGATCAGCCAAGGGTGATTTGCATTACTCCATTCTGACTGAAGAGATCATTGTTTTCCCTTCTAAGGTTGATGTCCATGGAATCTGCCGGAAATGCTGTACCTTCTTACCCAAGGGCCAGTATGCCACCCTCAAGTGAAGGGCTTCCATCTAACATGGAATTTGAGAGGGCATTACTAAGTCGGCAGGGTTTGTCACCAGACAGTCTCTACCCTGTTGAAGAGAAGGAAACCGATTTACATCAAGGATCTATGGCAGGACATGGAAGAATCTTCTGGAATTTTCAGGGCAGCCCCTAGGGGATGAGGCCTTGGTGGGGTCCATTCAAGAATTTCTGCAGTCGGGGTGGGAACTAAGGTTAGCAACTAACTCTCAAAGTACAGATATCGGCCGTGGGTGCCTTTGTATAATTGTACCCTAACAGCAAATAGATGGGTGTTTCGGTTTATTAAATCCTGTGGTAGGACCAGACTGGTTATATTACCAAAAATTCCACCGTGGGACCTGAAATTAGTTGTAGAGGCACTAACTAAAGACCCGTTTGAGCCCTTGCAGAATTTATTTTCAAAATTCCTCACACTTAAGACTGTTTTACTAGTGGCTCTGTCCGCCCGCAGTGTGAGCAACGAACAGGTCCTATCCATATGTGCCCCCCTCCTTAAACACAGGTTGTATGATGATAGGTCCTGGTCTGAACTCACAACTATTCGATTTTCCTAAAGTGGTTCTTGAGTTCCATAGGAGCCAAGATATTACTTTGCCCTCCTTTTGTAACAACCCTAAAAATCCAGGCAAGAAAAAATTCCATAGCTTGGATGTAAGGAGGTCCATGTTAGACCATATGTCCATGATCAGTCCCTATTTGTAGCCTTTCAGGGTAGCAGAAAGCGGTATGGAGTGTCCAAGGGTAGCATTGCCAGATGGATCAGGGAGGCCATTAGTTTATCTTATGTGGTGAGTAGTGCTCTGGTTCCTGAAGGTATCAAGGCTCACTCCACCAGAGCTGTGGCAACCTCTTGGGCAGAAAGGGCGGCGTTATCAATTAATCAGATCTGTAAGGCTACTTTCACATTAGCGTTGTGTGACGCACGTCTCAATGCGTCGTTTTGGAGAAAAAACGCATCCTGCAAAGTTGCCCGCAGGATGCGTTTTTTCTCCATAGACTTTCATTAGCGACGGTTTGCCACACGTCGCATGCGTCGTGTTTTGGCGGACCGTCAGTACAAAAAAACATTCCATGTAACGTTTTTTTGTGCGTCGAGTCCGCCATTTTCGACCATGCATGCGCGTCCGAAACTCCGCCCCCTCCTCCTCGGAACTCACAATGGGCAGCGGATGCGTTGTAAAACTGCATCTTCTGCCCATGTTGTGCTACGTTAACACACTGTCCGTCGGGCCGACTGTTTGCGACGGCCCGTACCAACAGACTAGTGTGAAAGTAGCCTAAGGCCGCTACCTGGTCCTCACCATCTACTTTCTTTAACCCCTTCATGACCCAGCCTATTTTGACCTTAATGACCTGGCCGTTTTTTGCAATTCTGACCAGTGTCCCTTTATGAGGTAATAACTCAGGAACGCATCAACGAATCCTAGCGGTTCTGAGATTGTTTTTTCGTGACATATTGGGCTTCATGTTAGTGGTAAATTTAGGTCGATATTTTTTGCGTTCATTTGTGAAAAAAATGGAAATTTGGCTAAAATTTTGAAAATTTTGCAATTTTCAAATTTTGAATTTTTATTCTGCTAAATGAGAGTTGTGACACAAAATAGTTAATAAATAACATTACCCACATGTTTACCCACATGTCTACTTTACATCAGCACAATTTTGGAACCAAATTTTTTTTTTTGCTAGGAAGTTATAAGAGTTAAAATTTGACCAGCGATTTCTCATTTTTACAGCAAAATTTACAAAACCATTTATTTTAGGGACCACCTCACATTTGAAGTCAGTTTGAGGGGTCTATATGGCTGAAAATACCCAAAAGTGACACCATTCTAAAAGCTGCACCCCTCAAGGTACTCAAAACCACATTCAAGAAGTTTATTAACCCTTCAGGTACTTCACAGCAGCAGAAGCAACATGGAAGGAAAAAATGAACATTTAACTTTTTAGTCACAAAAATGTTTTAGCAACAATTTTTTTATTTTCCCAAGGGTAAAAAGAGAAACTGGACACCAAAAGTTATTGTACAATTTGTCCTGAGTACACCGATACCCCATATGTGGGAGGGAACCACTGTTTGGGCGCACAACAGAGCTCGGAAGGGAAGGAGAGCCATTTTGACTTTTTGAATGAAAAATTGGCTCCAATCTTTAGTGGACACCATGTCGAGTTTGGAGAGCTCCTGTGTGCCTAAACATTGGAGCTCCCCCACAAGTGACCCCATTTTGGAAACTAGACCCCCCAATGAGCTTATCTAGATGCATAGTGAGCACTTTGAACCCCCCGGTGCTTCACAAATTGATCCCTCAAAATGAAAAAGTACTTTTTTTTTTTTCCCAAAAAATTTCTTTTAGCCTCAATTTTTTCATTTTCACATGGGTAACAGGATAAAATGGATCCTAAAATGTATTGGACAATTTCTCCTGAGTACACTGATACCTCACATGTGGGGGTAAACCACTGTTTGAGCACATGGCAGGGCTCGGAATGGAAGGAGCGCCATTTGACTTTTTGAATGAAAAATTAGCTCCAATCGTTAGCAGACACCATGTCGCGTTTGGAGAGCCCCTGTGTGCCTAAACATTGGAGCTTCCCCACATGTGTCCCCATTTTGGAAACTAGACCTCCCAAGGAACTAATCTAGATGTGCGGTGACCACTTTAAACCCTCAAGCGCTTCACAGAAGTTTATAACGCAGAGCCGGGAAAATAAAAAATCATTTTTCTTTCCTCAAAAATTATTTTTTAGCCCACAGTTTTTTATTTTCACAAGGGTAAAAGGATAAATTGGACCCCTATAGTTGTTGTCCAGTTTGTCCTGAGTACGCTGGTACCCCATATGTGGGGGGGAACCACTGTTTGGGCACACGTCGGGGCTCGGAAGGGAAGTAGTGACTTTTGAAATGCAGACTGATGTAATGGTCTGCGGGCGTCACGTTGCGTTTGCAGAGCCCCTGATCTACCTAAACAGTAGAAACCCCCCACAAATGACCACATTTTGGAAACTAGACCCCCAAGGAACTTATGTAGATATGTGGTGAGCACATTGAACCCCCAAGTGCTTCACAGAAGTTTACAACGCAGAGCCGTGAAAATAAAAAATCATTTTTCTCTGATCGCCCATGACGGCACCACGGAGAGAGGGGATCCGCCCACCAAGGACAGGAAACCTACGGATAAAAAGGCGGTACCACTCTCCCGCATCAGTTGGTTTCCTGTCCTTGATGGGAGACCTATGGACTTACCAGATCGACGTGGGAATTCCGGGGCCATCTAGTCCGGTTCAGGCAGCTGGGGTCCCTCTGCCTCGGCTAAGGTGGTGACCCGAAGCGCCACCGCGAAGGGCTAGTGGGCCTCTAGGGTGTGCGGGGGAGGTGACAAGGAGTTCGCGGTCACCTCCCCAGGTAAGATGCAGCAGGCAACATCCAGGGGGGTCCCTCTGTGGTTGCGGGAGGTGCGGCGGCCCTCCCCCCAAAAAAGCTGGCGTCAGTCTGCACACTGCACCGCCATCGGGCATGCAGAGCCGCACACTAAGGACTGCATAGGACCGGAGGCGCCGGTCAGCAGCGCCATATATGCACTCCCGGCGCCATCTTGCAAGTTCGGCGCATGCCCGGGATTAAGCTGGTCTCGCGAGGCGCCGGCGAAGCGCTCGTACCGCTTCTGCGCAGGCGCCGCTTGGATCCGACGGCGCAGGCGCCGGCGTTCGGCGCTCCTCGCCATCAGCCGGGCGCTACTGCGCAGGCGCCGGCGTTCGGCGTCAGCCGGGCGCTACTGCGCAGGCGCCGGCGTTCGATCAGCCGGGCGCTACTGCGCAGGCGCGGATATATAAAAAAAAAAAAAAAAAAAAAGCGGCGCGAAGGCTTTAAATGGAGAAAGCTACTTCCTCCTAGCGGCTCCGCAAATATATCAGCAGAAGCCTCAAAAAAAGTTGCTTGCAACTACATCAGAGTGTTGTCAAAGCAGTGACCGCAGACCAGCAGCAGTATGAGCGACCCGGCATCTCCCTTGCCAGAATCATCTCCACCTATAGCAGCGCCACAGCAGCAGCAGCAGCAAAAAAGGCGACAGCAGCGCCAGGACACCAGCAACGAACGCCAGAGGTCCCAACGCAGTAAGGGGTCCAGTACGGCGTCGGGGAAAAAGCCAGAGGCGGAGAATCCCCAATCGGTATTTATGGGTCCTGGAGGTGGTAAGTGGATCTTCGTGAAAGTCAGAGACAGTAAGGTTATTATTTGTCTCTTTTAGGGGAGGAAGAGCGTAGGCAAAACAAAGCATAGAATTTGTGCCATCTGCAGAGAAGATCTTCCACCTGCCTGGGAGAAGACGCTGTGTAATACTTGCATACAGCAGACAGTATCTGAAAGTCTGCCAGGGTTTGCAACCGACTTAAAAAACCTGATTAAAGAGCAAGTAGAAGACACCCTTAGATCCCTAAAAAAGGGGAAAAAACGGAGAAAGACCAAGGATAGGTCTCCATCTCCGGTCTCAAAATCTGACAGCGACAGTGCAAGCTCAGTATCCTCCGACTCCTCCTCCTCCTCATCGGCATCATCCACTTCTTCCTCGGGGGGGCACAACTGTTTCCCTCTAGAGGACACCGATGGCCTTATAAAGGCGGTGAGAAGTACTATGGGATTAGTAGACTCCCACCCCAAAAAATCGGTACAGGACATCATGTTCGGGGGCCTAGAACAAAAAAAGAGGAGAGTTTTTCCACTTAATGATGCAATTGCAGCTTTAATCAAAAAAGAATGGAAAAAGCCCATGAAAAAGTCTCTCTTAACTCCCAAAAGGAAATACCCTTTTGAGGACGAATCCTGCTCCTTTTGGGAAAAAGCCCCCAAATTAGATGTGGCTATAGCCAAAGCATCAAAAAAATTCGCACTCCCGTTTGAAGACATGGGGGTACTAAAAGACCCTATGGACAAGAAGGCGGACGCCTTCCTCAAAGGCTCTTGGGAGGCAGCAGGGGGGGGCTTAAAACCTGCAGTAGCAGCGGCGTGTACATCTCGCTCCCTAATGATTTGGCTAAACCAACTAGAGGGTCAATTAAAAGGGAAGACTTCCCGAGACTCCATACTGAATACTTTACCAGTGATGAGAGGAGCCGCGGCTTTCCTGGCTGACGCCTCGGCCGACTCAATCAGACTAGCCGCTAGGACAGCAGCACTGGCTAATGCAGCCAGGCGCGCCCTCTGGCTTAAGAACTGGCCAGGCGACCTCCAAACTAAGACAAGACTGTGTACCATCCCCTGTGAAGGAGAATTCTTGTTTGGCTCCACTTTAGATGACATTTTAGAAAAAGCTGGGGACAAGAAAAAGTCCTTTCCTCCCTTGGGCCTCCCCTCTTACCGGAAGCCCTTTCGGAGCAAGAGGTTTTTCCGAAAGAACCCGGGGAGAGGCCAGGGGAAATGGGAGGATAAGAGGAACAAAAACAAGGGGTTTATCTTTAATAAAAACCCCAATGATAACAAGAAACCTCCGCAATGAAGGTTCGCCCCAGGTGGGAGGGAGGCTGTCTCGCTTTCTCCCAGCCTGGAAAAAGATTACCTCCAGTCAATGGATACTGAACATTATAGAATCAGGACTGAGGTTAACATTCAAGAGATACCCTCGTCCCTCTTTTACGATGACATCTACAAGGTCTTCAGCAGAGGAACAGCTGGCACTAGAAAGAGAAGTCATCGGGTTAGTAGAAAAGAGAGTCCTACTGGAGGTCCCCCCTCAAGAAAGAGGACAAGGATATTATTCCCCTCTATTTCTGAGAAGAAAACCAGACGGGTCTTTCAGAACCATCATAAATCTGAAAAGTCTAAACAACTACTTAGAGGTCCAGGCATTCAAAATGGAAACGATAAAGTCATCTATCAAGATGCTGTTTCCTCAATGCTTCATGGTGGCCCTAGACCTAAAGGACGCATATTATCACGTCCCAATACACAAGGATCACCAAAGATTCCTCAGGATGGCGGTTCACATCAGAGGAGTCCTAAGCCACTTCCAGTTCTCAGCTCTGCCTTTTGGTCTAGCCATAGCACCGAGGATTTTCACAAAACTGATTGCGGAGGTAATGGCCCACCTCAGAGAAGAAAATACCTTGATCGTACCATATCTGGACGATTTTCTGGTAATAGGCTCCTCCCCGCAGCACTGCGAGCAACAACTGGCAATTGTGATTCATTCCCTAAAAGAACTAGGCTGGCTAATAAACATAGAAAAATCCAGACTAATACCTTCTCAAGTTCAGGAGTACCTAGGTCTCACCCTAGACTCCATAAAAATGGAATGTCGGCTACCGGAGAACAAAATACAAAAACTAAAAAGTTTGGTATCGAGGGTTCAGTCTCTCCCCTCCATAACACTCCGTCAGGGTATGTCCCTCCTAGGCTCCATGACCTCTTGCATCCCCGCAGTCCAGTGGGCCCAATTACATTCGAGAGACCTCCAATGGCAGATATTGTCGGAACAAACCCGTCTAGGAGAGCATTTAGACGGGCGGTTAATTCTATCTCCTCGTACCAGCCACTCTCTGACATGGTGGAAATTGCAGGAAAATCTTTCCCAGGGGGTCCCGTGGGTAATTCAGATCTCAAAAGTCCTGACTACGGACGCAAGCCCTTCAGGGTGGGGAGCTCATTTAGACGATCTGGTAGCCCAGGGCACCTGGTCTCCGTCCCTAGCAGACAAATCCTCCAATATGAAGGAACTTCTGGCAGTCAAATTTGCCCTTCAGAAATTCTTGAAAGTCCTTCACTCTCATCACGTAAGAGTGATGTCGGACAACCGGGTGGTAGTATCTTACCTCAATCACCAGGGGGGCACCCGTTCCAAAAATCTAATGGAAGTGACCAACTCAATCCTGCAAATAGCCGAGAGCAACCTCCTATCCATAACAAGTCTACACATAAAAGGGGAAGACAACTACAAAGCGGACTTCCTCAGTCGGTCCAGCCTAAAACAGGGAGAATGGGAACTAAATCAGGCAATATTTACCCAGATCACAGAGAAATGGGGTGTTCCCAAAATAGATCTCTTTGCGAGTCACCTAAACAAAAAAGTAACCTCCTTCTGCTCCCTATCTCCCCTGGGGAACCCAGTAGTTGTGGACGCTTTTCTGATGTCTTGGAGCCATCATCTGCTCTATGCCTTTCCTCCTCTCATTCTGATTCCAGCAGTGCTGAGGAAGATTCGGGAGGACGGGGCGCTGGTTATCTTAATTGCCCCGTTCTGGCCGAAGAGACCTTGGTTCTCATGAATGAGAAAGATGTCAATGTCCGACCCCTGGGTATTACCAGACCTTCAGGATCTATTGTCACAGGGCCCAGTCTGTCATCCAAGGGTCAAGAACTTGCACTTGACAGCTTGGCTCTTGAAAGGAAGCTGCTAAAAGACAGGGGGTTCTCCCCAGGGCTAATCTCAACCTTATTACAAAGTAGGAAGCCAGTTACAACGAAACAATATGGCAAGATATGGAAAAAGTTTTTGTCTTCATCAGGCGAAAAAGTAGGGAAAGAAATTCCCCTTAATTCCATATTAGAATTCCTACAAAATGGGTTGGAGATGGGGCTGGCCACTAGTACCCTGAAAGTTCACGTGGCAGCATTGGGGGCCCTATTCAATTTTGATTTAGCTTCAAATAGGTGGGTCGCTAGATTCATAAAAGCAGCAGGAAGATCAAGGCCTCTTCCGACAAAAATCGTTCCTCAATGGGACTTAAACTTAGTCCTTAAAGCCCTGACCAACCCACCATTCGAACCATTACACGAAGCTTCATTAAAAAACCTATCTCTCAAAACCGCTCTGTTAGTCGCCCTCACTTCTGCCCGTAGGGTCAGCGACTTACAGGCTCTTTCGGCTAACCCTCCTTACACACAATTTCTAGAGGATAGGGTCATTTTAAAAACAGACCCAGCATATCTCCCGAAAGTGGCTTCAAAGTTTCACAGGTCTCAAGAGATTTCTCTCCCTTCCTTCTGTCCCAACCCTGTAAATAGGAAGGAACAAACATTACATACACTAGATGTACGAAGATGTCTCTTACGTTACCTAGAAGTCACTAAGGAGAGTAGGGAGGATGCCTCTCTGTTTGTGTGTTTCCAGGGTCCCCGGAAGGGGAAAAAAGCATCGAAAGCCACCATAGCAAGATGGATTACGGATGCCATCAGTCTTTCGTATTCGGCAAGTGGGATGTCCGTTCCCGGGGAGGTTAAGGCTCACTCAACAAGGGCAGTGGCATCTTCCTGGGCGGAGAAGGCCGGAGTTCCTATAGACCAGATATGTAGAGCTGCTACCTGGTCCTCACCATCTACATTCTATAGGCACTATAGATTGGACCTAAACTCCTCTTCGGACCTTACCTTCGGTAAAAGGGTTCTGGAAGCGGTGGTCCCTCCCTGAATGTACTATCTATGCAATTCTCTCCGTGGTGCCGTCATGGGCGATCAGAGAAAAATATAGTTCTTACCGATAACGGTATTTCTCTGAGCCCATGACGGCACCCGTACATTCCCTCCCTTCACCTATGGGTGCTCACATTAAATAGTGCCACGATTTATTCATAGTTTACTAATAGTTTTTAAGTCACGCGGTATCTCGTTATGCTAAACAAGTTAAAGTTAACAAATGTTTTAGTAGTCTCCCATCATTTTCTATGTAAAACAACTGATGCGGGAGAGTGGTACCGCCTTTTTATCCGTAGGTTTCCTGTCCTTGGTGGGCGGATCTCCTCTCTCCGTGGTGCCGTCATGGGCTCAGAGAAATACCGTTATCGGTAAGAACTATATTTTTCTTTCCTCAAAAATTATGTTTTAGCAAGCAATTTTTTATTTTTACAAGGGTAACAGGAGAAATTGGACCCCAATAATTGTTGCCCAGTTTGTCCCGAGTATGCTGGTACCCCATATGTGGGGGTAAACCACTGTTTGGGTGCACGTCGGGGCTCGGAAGGGAGGGAGCACCATTTGACTTTTTGAATGCAAGATTGGCTAAAATCAATGGTGGCGCCATGTTGGGTTTGGAGACCCCTGATGTGCCTAAACCGTGGAAACCCCTCAATTCTAACTCCAACACTAACCCCAACACACCCCCAACCCTAATCCCAACTCTAGCCATAACCCTAATCACACCCCTAACCCCAACACACCCCTAATCCAAAACCTAACCCCAACACACCCCTAACCACAGCCTAATCTTAACCCTATTTCCAACCCTAGCCCTAATTCCAACCCTAACCCTAAGGCTATGTGCCCACGTTGCGGATTCGTGTGAGATTTTTCCGCACAATTTTTGAAAAATACGCAGGTAAAAGGCACTGCGGATTTACAGCGGATTTCCAGTGTTTTTTGTGCGGATTTCACCTGTGGATTCCTATTGAGGAACAGGTGGAAAACGCTGTGGAATCCGCACAAAGAATTGACATTTCCGCGCGGTATTTTCCGCGCCATGGGTACAGCGAATTTAGTTTTCCATAGGTTTACATGGTACCGTAAACCTGATGGAAAACTGCTACGAATTCGCAGCGGCCAATCCGCTGCGGATCCGCAGCCAAATCCGCTGCAGATCCGCAGCCAAATCCGCACCGTGTGCACATTCTAACCCTAACCCTAGTTCTAACCCTAATTCTAGCCGTAACCCTAACGCCAGGTTCACACTGTGCTAGCAGCAGCCCGTTCAGCACATACGCTAACGAGCTGCTGCTAGCGCAAGTGCCGACGTTTGCATCGCGCTAGCGCAGATAGAGCATCTGCTAGCTCTATCTGCGCTAGCAGTGACGGACCCGGAAACGCTGCAGTCCGCGTCTCTGGGTCCGTCACTCAATGACGGCACATCCCTAGCGCACAGCCATTGTGGGCGTGATGCGTCCGACATTGCTGTCAATGGCGGCCGTAACGGACTACGTTATACCGCGTTTATGCCGCGGTGTAACGTAGTCCGACAAACGGACTGCTTAGACGCAGTGTGAACCAACCCTAACCCTAAAACCCTAACCCTGCAAAGAAGAAAAAAAAAATTATTTATTTTATTTATTATTGTCCCTACCTATGGGGGTGATAAAGGGGGGGTTTATTTATTATTTTTTTTATTTCGATCGCTGTGATAGGTTCTATCACAGCGATCAAAATGTACCTGTAACGAATCTGCCGGCCGGCATTTTGGAAGATGGCGGCGCCCATCGAACAGACGGACGGACACCGGGAGGGACTCAGGTCTGTAAGTATTAAGCGGGGGGGTGATCGGACAGCGGGGGGGAGCGGACAGGAGGACGGAGGGGAGCAGGGGACACTATATGACAGGGCGGAGGACCGGAGGGGAGGAGATCGGTGGGGGGGGGGGCTGATCGCGATCTCCAGCCATGGCTGATGCTATTGCAGCATCGGCCATGGCTGGATTGTAATATTTCACCAATTTTCATTGGTGAAATATTACTATCGCTCTGATTGAAAGTGAAACGTCACTTTCAACAGGCAATCAGAGCGATCGTAGCCACGGGGGGGCGAAGCCACCCCCCCTGGGCTCAAGTACCACTCCCCCTGTCCCTGCAGGCCGGGTGAAATTACAGTTAACCCTTTCACCCGGCCTGCAGGAGCGCGATCCGACTATGACACATATGCTGCGTCACAGGTCGGATTGGCACAGGTTTTCATGACGCATACGCTGCGTCAAAGGTCGGGAAGGGGTTAAGCAAAACATACTGAATCTGTCCCCTGTTGACTTGACCTTTGGTGGAAGGGTGCTGCAAGCTGTGGTCCCTCTCTGAGGTGTTTCAATTCTCCAGAAATCTGAGGTGTGCGGTCATGGGTGAAGGGAAAACACCAAGGTTACTTACTGGTAGCCGTTTTTTTCCAGAACCCATGATGGCACCCTTAGGCTATGTGCACACGTAGAATGGACCTCTGCGGCGGATTTTAGAAATCCGCAGGTAAGACACTGCATTTTACCTGCAGATTTACCACGGTTTTTGTGCGGGTTCCACTGCGGTTTTACCCCTGCGGTTTTCTATTATGGAGCAGGTGTAAAACCACTGCGGAATCCGCACAAAGAAATGACATGCTGCGGAATGTAAACCGCTGCGTTTCCGCTCGTTTTTTTCCGCAGCATGAGCACAGCGTTTTCTGTTTCCCATAGGTTTACATTGTACTGTAAATTCATGGGAAACTGCTGCAGACCTGCAGCTGCAGATCCGCAGCAAAATCCGCAACGTGTGCACATAGCCTAATATTCCCCCCATCCTTCTCCTTATGGGTGTGCACTATAGTTTGGGTGTTTTTTTTGTAACCCAACTGAAGCAGGGGAGAGTTACCACCCTTTTATTTCAGTAGGTTTCCTTCCTGGCTGGGCGGATCCCTTACTCAGGTGTGCTGTCATGAGTTTTGGAAAAAAAACTGCTACCGGTAAGTAGCCTTGGTGTGTTTTTTTTTTTGCTATGATTTTGTTCAGCAAAGCAGACCATTTAAATTAAAGCCTTATCATGTGTAGTGTTTTTCTTATTTTGAGAATACTGGATGGGATTGGTCACATAGTCCTCTATCTGCAGCCATCTTATTCCAGGACTTTGGTCTCCTATCTGGCTTAGGTTATATACTTGTGAGAATCTGTTTATTTCCCTGTTGGATCCTATTAGTGGTCTTTACCCTGTTATAGGCCGCATGGGATATTATCATATGAGCCAGTTAGGTTAGAAATTGGGGGTTACCTTATTCTGTACATGATTCAACCTGCTGTGTTTTGTGTTTAAATTTTAAGTATGTTTTATTTATTGTTTGGTGTGTTCTAAGTGCACAAATAAAATATTTATATGTATTTATACTCTTTTTTTTGTATCATTATTATCTGGATGGTGTGCATACTATGCAGTGATGCTTTTTCTACATTTATTTTCTTTGGTTCTGTTTATCACTGCCTTTCGCACCCTCCGTATTTATGCTATATGTATATAGCTGTGCGCCTTGCTTCTAGTCTAGTACTGGATGGGATTGGTCACATAGTCCTCTATCTGCAGCCATCTTGCTGGGGTGTCAGTCAAGCCTCTGTTGGGGTATGTGCTCGCGTTGCGGATTAGGCTTAGAAATTTCTGGTGCGGATTCTGCATCTCTTGGCAGAAAACGCAGGTGCGGATTTGTCGTGTTTTTTGTGTGGATTTTTTTGCGGATTTACTGCGTTTTTTTTACCCCTGTGGATTTCTATAATGACATGGGTACAAAAACACTGCAGATCCGCAAAAAAGTGACTTGCAACTTCTTTTAATCCGCAGCATTTCAACACTGAATTCTTTTTTTTTTTTTTCACATTGATTTACATTGTACTGTAAATCTCTTGCTGATCTGCAGCGTTTCTGCACTGCAAAAAACGCTGCGGATCCGCAGGAAATCCGCAACGTGTGCACATAGCCTTACAGGGGATGATTCGCCTTTATTGTTTCTGGGAAATTGTTGCCTCTTTGATTACTCAATTTAAATATGGCTGTTGCAAAATTAACTTTTTTTTTTACAAATTGTTGGGGCATGATGGGAATCTTTATTAGGAATCTGATACTATGCTCATGGATTATTATACTATAGATTCTGGTGATTAGTTTCCTATATGTGCGTTTATTGCATGCAATGTTTGTGGAATCTTTATCCTGTTTTTCCGTGCAGATTTTTTTTTTCTTTTTTTCTTCCAAAAAAAAAGCAGATGCCTCAGATTTGTTGTATATGGGGGATAAGGAAAAAGTCTTCTGAACTTTGGTCCTTTTTGACTTTCAGTTTTGTAGAGTGATATGTTACTTGTGCAGCACTGATTTTGTATTAGCTTGTAATAACAGTAGTCAGGCACTCTGCACATTTACCTGTACAAATTATCTGTCCGGTTTACAGGCGTCTTGGCATGCTTAGATGGATACATGAATATTGCTTTAGAACAGACAGAAGAGTATGTTAATGGCCAGCTCAAGAACAAATACGGAGATGCCTTTATCCGAGGAAATAATGGTAAGTATCACCTTAATTTGTTTTTTCAAACCTTAAATTAAAAACTGATTCAAATGGAGTATGACCTTCACAGCCCTATTCCTCTGTAAATTATCACAATTAATTAGAGCTCCCATCTTCTGCCGTTTGTGGTTTCTCTTATTTCTGCTGGTGATTGTAACCATTTCCCTTGTCAATAGTGTTTGTCCTTACACTCTGGTCTAAATGCTGTGATATGGCAGAAGTATTTACAGACATATCATGAGAGCTAAAGGTGCTCATTAAGGCTACTTTCACACTAGCGTCGTACAACGCACGTCACAATGCGACGTGCCGACGTACCGACGCATACTGTGAAAAAAAAACAAACAACGGGGGCAGCGGATGCAGTTTTACAACGCATCCGCTTCCCCATTGTGAGGTGCGGGGAGGAGGGGGCGGAGTTCCAGCCGTGCATGCGTGGTCGGAAATGGCAGACACGACGCACAAAAAAAAGTTACATGTAACTTTTTTTGTGCCGACGGTCCGCCACAGCACGACGCATCCGTTGCACAACGGATGCATCGTGTGGCAATGCGTCGCTAATGCAAGTGTATGGAGAAACGCATTCTGCAGGCAATTTTGCAGGATGCGTTTTTTCTCCAAAACGACGCATTGCGACGTGCGTCGTACGACCCTAGTGTGAAAGCACCCTAAAAGGGTCACCCAACAACCTGTATTTATTGCCTACTTTGATCAGGTAGTAAATGTATGATCGCTGGGACCCCTTTCAATCATACGTTTAGCACCTTGACTGTATAACCCTTTAAAGGGAAGTTGTCACCCCCTGGGATACTATTAAGCTATTACTATGGGCATACAGGTGATAGAAATGGTAAAATCGTCCTACCTGTATGCCTCACAGCTGCTGTTTTGTTGCTGACAAATAAAATATTAAAAGTCTGTTAATTAGTTCTGCAAGAAAACTCTGCCTCCGGCATTAATTTGCATACCACCCCCCTCCCATGCACGACACAGTACCATGTGACATGTAGTTGTGGCATCTGAATTCCCCCCCCTGCACTCGTGCCAAAATGCGTTCATTTTCTGCTTTTTCATGGGCAGTGTCCTCTGCGCAGACGAGTCGCTGTTACTTCAGTGAAACCAATGCCCATAGCAGAGCGGAAAAGGTACGCATGTTTGTGCAGGTACAGGTCACAGGCTTGGGATTCCAGCGCCACAACTATAATGTTTCATGGCATTGTGACGTGCACGGGAGGGGGTGGTATGCAAATTTAACACCAGAGGCAGAGTGTTTTTTTTGGTTTTTTTTCCAGTCACTGCACGCCCCGGAACCTGGAAGAACTAATTTGCATAAAATATGAAGTCTATTTCTCAGTAACAAGACAGCAGCTATGAGGAATACAGGTAGAAGTGTTAAAATAGTCCTATCACCTGTATGCCCATAGTAATAGCCTAAGTGTCCCAGGGGTGACAGATTCCCTTCGACTGTTAAGGGTAATCTGTCAGTAGCATCAACCCTCCTAAGCCATCTATATTGATATGTAGGTCATAGGAAACTGAATAAATTGATACCTAGATCATATCTATGGACACAGAGAATCTGCCTCCAGAGCTAAATGTTAAATGAGACATGTAGTGACTGACCGGCTGATCTCCTGGAATGCACATATCACTGATAATTCCTCCTTTCATTTAACCCCTTAATCCCATATGACGTACTATCCCGTCGAGGTGACCTGGGACTTAATTCCCAGTGACGGGATAGTATGTCATATGCGATCGGCCGCACTCATGGGGGGAGCGCGGCCGGGTGTCAGCTGACTATCGCAGCTGACATCCGGCACTATGTGCCAGGAGCGGTCACGGACCGCCCCCGGCACATTAACGCCCGGCACACTGCGATCAAACATGATCGCAGTGTTCTGGCGGTATAGGGAAGCATCGCCCAGGGAGGGGGCTCCCTGCGGGCTTCCCTGAGACCCCCGGAGCAACGCGATGTGATCGCTTTGCTCTGATCGTCTCTTACCTACTATCCCTGCAGGCCCCAGATCCTAAATGGCCGCGGGGCTGCTTCCGGGTCCTGCAGGGATTACTTCTGGGTCCAGTGCAGGCGCTGGTAAGCCTGCAGCGCTGTCAGTCAGATCGCTGATCTGACAGAGTGCTGTGCAAACTGTCAGATCAGCGATCTGTGATGTCCCCCCCTGGGACAAAGTAAAAAAGTAATAAAAAAAAATTCCACATGTGTAAATAAAATAAATAAATAAAATTCCTAAAGAAAAAAATATATATATTATTCCCATAAATACATTTCCTTATCTAAAAAAACAAAACAATAAAAGTACAAATATTTAGTATCGCCGCGTCTGTAACGACCCAACCTATAAAACTGTCCCACTAGTTAACCCCTTCAGTGAACACCGTAAAAAAAAAGAGCCAAAAAACGCTTTATTATCATACCGCTCAACAAAAAGTGGAATAACACGCGATCAAAAAGATGGATATAAATAACCATGGTACCGCTGAAAACGGCATCTTGTCCTGCAAAAAACAAGCCGCCATACAGCATCATAAGCAAAAAAATAAGTTATAGTCCTCAGAATAAAGCGATGCCAAAATAATAATTTTTTTCTATAAAATAGCTTTTATCGTATAAAAGCGCCAAAACATAAAAAAAGATATATAAATGAGATATCGCTAAATCGTACTGACCCGAAGAATAAAACTGCTTTATCAATTTTACCAAACGTGGAACGGTATAAACTCCTCCCCCAAAAGAAATTCATGAATAGCTGGTTTTTGGTCATTCTGCCTCACAAAAATCAGAATAAAAAGCGATCAAAAACTGTCATGTGCCCGAAAATGTTACCAATAAAAACGTCAACTCGTCCCACAAAAAACAAGACCTCACATGACTGGACCACAATATGGAAAAATTCTAGGTCTCAAAATGTGGAGACGCAAAAACTTTTTTGCTATAAAAAGCGTCTTTTAGTGTGTGACAGCTGCCAATCATTTTTGTGGGAAAAAAATATTTTTTATTTTCACGGCTCTGCGTTGTAAACTGTAGTGAAACACTTGGGGGGTTCAAAGTTCTCACAACACATCTAGATAAGTTCCTTGGGAGGTCTAGTTTCAAATATGGGGTCACTTGTGGGGGTTTCTACTGTTTGGGTACATCAGGGGCTCTACAAATGCAACGTGACGCCTGCAGACCAATCCATCTAAGTCTGCATTCCAAATGGCGCTCCTTCCCTTCCGAGCTCTGCCATGCGCCCAAACAGTGGTTCCCCCACCCACATATGGGGTATCGGCGTACTCAGGACAAATTGGACAACAACTTTTGGGGTCCATTTTCTCCTGTTACCCTTGGTAAAATAAAACAAATTGGAGCTGATATAAATTTTGTGTGAAAAAAAGTTAAATGTTCATTTTTATTTAAACATTCCAAAAATTCCTGTGAAACACCTGAAGGGTTAACCCCTTCATGACCCAGCCTATTTTGCCCTTAATGACCTGGCCGTTTTTTGCAATTCTGACCAGTGTCCCTTTATGAGGTAATAACTCCGGAACGCTTCAACGGATCCTAGCGATTCTGAGATTGTTTTTTCGTGACATATTGGGCTTCATGTTAGTGGTAAATTTAGGTCGATAATTTCTGCGTTTATTTGTGAAAAAAACTGAAATTTGGCGAAAAATTTGAAAATTTTGAATTTTTATTCTGTTAAACCAGAGAGTTATGTAACACAAAATAGTTAATAAATAACATTTCCCACATGCCTACTTTACATCAGCACAATTTTGGAAACAAAATTTTTTTTTGCTAGGAAGTTATAAGGGTTAAAATTTGACCAGTGATTTCTCATTTTTACAACAAAATTTACAAAACCATTTTTTTTAGGGACCACCTCACATTTGAAGTCAGTTTGAGGGTTCTATATGGCTGAAAATACCCAAAAGTGACACCATTCTAAAAACTGCACCCCTCAAGGTGCTCAAAACCACATTCAAGAAGTTTATTAACCCTTCAGGTGTTTCACAGCAGCAGAAGCAACATGGAAGGAAAAGTGAACATTTAACTTTTTAGTCACAAAAATGATCTTTTAGCAACAATTTTTTTATTTTCCCAAGGGTAAAAGGAGAAACTGGACCACAAAAGTTGTTGTCCAATTTGTCCTGAGTACGCTGATACCTCATATGTGGGGGTAAACCACTGTTTGGGGGCACGGCAGGGCTCGGAAGCGAAGGAGCGCCATTTGACTTTTTGAATGAAAAATTGGCTCCAATCTTTAGCGGACACCATGTCGCGTTTGGAGAGCCCCTGTGTGCCTAAACATTGGAGCTCCCCCACAAGTGACCCCATTTTGGAAACTAGACGCCCCAACAACTTTCAACAGCCAATCAGAGCGATCGTAGCCACGGGGGGGGCGAAGCCACCCCCCCTGGGCTGAAGTACCACTCCCCCTGTCCCTGCATGTCGGGTGAAATTGGAGTTAACCCTTTCACCCGGCCTGCAGGGACGCGATCATTCTGTGACACAGCATATGCGTCACAGGTCGGATTGGCACCGACTTTCATGACGCATACGCTGTGTCACAGGTCGGGAAGGGGTTAATAAACTTCTTGAATGTGGTTTTGAGCACCTTGAGGGGTGCAGTTTTTAGAATGGTGTCACACTTGGGTATTTTCTATCATATAGACCCCTCAAAATGACTTCAAATGAGATGTGGTCCCTAAAAAAAAAAAAAAAAAAAAATGGTGTTGTAAAAATGAGAAATTGCTGGTGAACTTTTAACCCTTATAACTCCCTAACAAAAAAAATTTTGGTTCCAAAATTGTGCTGATGTAAAGTAGACGTGTGAGAAATGTTACTTATTAAGTATTTTGCGTGACATATCTCTGTGATTTAAGGGCATAAAAACTCAAAGTTGGAAAATTGCGAAATTTTCGCCAAATTTCCATTTTTTTTTTCACAAATAAACGCAAGTTATATCGAATAAATTTTACCACAATCATTGAGTACAATATGTCACGAGAAAACAATGTCAGAATCGCCAAGATCCGTTGAAGCGTTCCAGAGTTATAACCTCATAAAGAGACAGTGGTCAGAATTGTAAAAATTGGCCCGGTCATTAACGTGCAAACCACCCTCGGGACTTAAGGGTTTAAAATAAGTTCTGGAGGCAGATTCTCATGCAGATCAGTGTCTGCCCATAGATCCGAAGAGCTCCTTTATAAAGAAGTACATCGGATTCAGAACCCAGTTATCAAAGTATTATTGTATTCAGCTTCCCATGACCTATAGCCATATAGATGGTTTAGGAGGGTTGATCCTTGTGACAGATTCTCTTTAACCTTGGGATATTGCACAGGATTTACCTACTCCATTAGAATACGCTGAAAAAATGCTGAAAGTGACAAGCTGCAGTTTGCAAAAAACGCAGCAGTTTTCCAAATCAGTCGGGGAAAAAGCGGTGTGTGCATGAGATTTCTGAAATCTCATACTTTGCTCGTACTGTAAAACGCAGTTTATAAATTGCCGAAAAAAGCTTCAAAAATGCAGCGTGTGAACATAGCCTTAGAAACAACTGTGAAAAGTCAAGATGTGTAGGTAGAGAAGATGAAAACCTGTAAAAACGCACTACTTCTCAGTTAAGTCTGTACTGGACTAGAAAATAATCACATCTGTTATCTTGAACTGTGAAAGCAATAGTCCATTAAAAGCAATGCCCAAATTGTTCATAATTTTTTTTATTTTTTTTTATCTGGGAGGTTCATAAAAACTGCAAAGTCAAAATAGTACCAATTATTACTTAGTCATACGACGGAAAACAAGCGGTTTTACAGCTTTAACATAAAAATGATAATTCTATGGGTCTTTTTAGTATGGCAATGCAAAAATATATACAACCACAATTGTAAAAAAGTTGGGACATTATGTAAAGGAAACAAGAATACAATGATTTGGAAAACTTATAGCCATATTTTGTTCACAACAGGACATACATCCTATCAGAAGGTGAAAGTTTAGACCTTTTTCCTTTCATTTGAAAAAATTTACTCATTTAGCAACTAATGGCAGCAACACATCTCAAAGCAAAACATGTTGGGACAGGGTGAACAAGAGTGCAAAAGTGATCGGTTCTAATGAGAACTGGAGGGTGAATTTTAAACTACCGTATATACTCGAGTATAAGCCGACCCCCCCTAATTTTGCCACAAAAAACTGGGAAAACTTATTGACTCGAGTATAAGCCTAGGGTGGAAAATGCAGCAGGTACCGGTGAATTTCAAAATTAAAAATAGATGCTCCATACCGTTCATTATGGCCCCATAGATGCTCCACATAAAGCTGTGCCATATATACAATGCTCTGCACCGTTGCCCCATAGCTGTGCCATATATATAGTGCTCTGCACCGTTGCCCCATAGCTGTGCCATATATATAATGCTATGCACCGTTGCCCCATAGATAGCCGTGCCATATAGTGCTCTGCACCGTTGCCCCATAGCTGTGCCATATAATGCTCTGCACCGTTGCCCCATAGATAGCTGTGCCATATAATGCTCTGCACCGTTGCCCCATAGCTGTGCCATATAGTGCTCTGCACCGTTGCCCCATAGATAGCTGTGCCATATAGTGCTCTGCACCGTTGCCCCATAGCTGTGCCATATAGTGCTCTGCACCATTATTGCCCCATAGCTGTGCCGTATAGTGCTCTGCACCGTTGCCCCATAGCTGTGCCATATAGTGCTCTGCACCATTATTGCCCCATAGCTGTGCCATATAGTGCTCTGCACCGTTGCCCCATAGCTGTGCCATATAGTGCTCTGCACCATTATTGCCCCATACCTGTGCCATATAGTGCTCTGCACCATTATTGCCCCATAGCTGTGCCATATAGTGCTCTGCACCGTTGCCCCATAGCTGTGCCATATAGTGCTCTGCACCATTATTGCCCCATAGCTGTGCCATATAGTGCTCTGCACCGTTATTGCCCCATAGCTGTGCCATATAGTGCTCTGCACCATTATTGCCCCATAGCTGTGCCATATAGTGCTCTGCACCGTTATTGCCCCATAGCTGTGCCATATAGTGCTCTGCACCATTATTGCCCCATACCTGTGCCATATAGTGCTCTGCACCATTATTGCCCCATACCTGTGCCATATAGTGCTCTGCACCGTTATTGCCCCATAGCTGTGCCATATAGTGCTCTGCACCATTATTGCCCCATAGCTGTGCCATATAGTGCTCTGCACCGTTATTGCCCCATAGCTGTGCCATATAGTGCTCTGCACCGTTGCCCCATAGCTGTGCCATATAGTGCTCTGCACCGTCCATTATTGCCCCATAGCTGTGCTGCTGCTGCAATAAAATAATAAAACACATACTCACCTGTCTTGCTTGCAGCTCCTCGGCGCCATCTTCCCGGCGTCTCTCCGCACTGACTGATCAGGCAGAGGGCGGCGCACACACTATATGCGTCATCGCGCCCTCTGACCTGCACAGTCAGTGCAGAGAGACGCCGGGAAGATGGCGCGGCGCCCGGCGTGTGGAACGCGGACAGGTGAATATGTAATACCTGCTCCCGGCGTCCCGCTCCTTCCCCCGGACAGCTGGTCTTCGGTGCCACAGCCTCTTCCTCTGTCAGCGGTCACCGGCACCGCTGATTAGAGAAATGAATTATGCGGCTCCGCCCCTATGGGAGGTGGAGCAGCCTATTCAATTCTCTAATGAGCGGTCCCACGTGACCGCTCAGGGGAAGAGGCTGCGGCACCCGGAGACAGTGGGACGGGCAGGGGGAGCGACAGGATCGCCGGGACTAGGTGAGTATGCCTCAGCACCCTCACCCGCCAACCCCACCACCGATCATGACTCGAGTATAAGCCGAGAGGGGCACTTTCAGCCCAAAAATTTGGGCTGAAAATCTCGGCTTATACTCGAGTATATACGGTAAGTCACATGGCTGTGAATAAAAAAGGCATGTTGGGGAGGCAGAGTCTCTGAGAAGCAAAGATGGCCAGAGGGTCCCTGAGAATGAGAATGATGGTCTAAAAATTGTAGAACAATTTCAGAAAAATATTCCTCAATGTATAATTGCAAAGTCTTTGAATATCCCACCATCTATAGTACATAATATCATCGAAGAGTCAGATTCCGGAGAAATCCAGATGCACAAGGCTGATTGTCAGTATTGAAATCTTGTGATCTACGGTAACTCAGGCCACACTGCTTTAACTCCTTCATGACCTAGCTATTTTCAACGGGTTTTTTTATTATTTTGCTCCCCTTCTTCCAAGGGCCTATATTTTTTTTTTTTTTTTACACCCATATTGCTATACTAGAGCTTGTATTTTGAGGGACGAATTGTATTTTTGAATGACACCATTCATTTTGTCATGTGATGCACTGGAATGTTGAGAAAAAAATTCCCAGTGCGTTGAAATAGCAAAAGTGCATTTCCACAATTTGTTTTTTGGGGTTCTTTGTTTTCCACATTCAATGTTTGCTAAAACTGGCTTGGCAATATGATTCTCTAGGTCAGTACGATTATGCAGATGCCAAACGTATAGGTTTTTTAAGTGGTAAAACAAAATTCAGAAAATTGTAGCAAAAAAAACACACACACTTTTTTTTTTTTTTTTTGGTCATTTTTCGAGACCCGTAACTACTTAATTTATACCCCCCCCCCCCCCCCCCCCCCCCCCCCCCGGCTGATGTTTTTACTGGTAACATTTTGGAGT
Source organism: Ranitomeya variabilis (assembly GCF_051348905.1). Taxonomy (NCBI): domain Eukaryota; kingdom Metazoa; phylum Chordata; class Amphibia; order Anura; family Dendrobatidae; genus Ranitomeya; species Ranitomeya variabilis. Next base: position 956,649,890 of record NC_135232.1, read on the forward strand.
AGGTACAAGATTTTCCAAAAAAGAAATGGGACCCACACACCATTTAATAAATTAATGTATAGGTGCACAAAAAACACGTTGTGGCCAAGATACAAATATATACAGTTATATGAAAAAGTTTGGGCACCCCTATTAATCTTAAGCTTAATGTTTTATAAAAATTGGTTTTTTTTGCAACAGCTATTTCAGTTTCATATATCTAATAACTGTCGGACACAGTAATGTGAGGTTTATTGTACTAACAGAAAATGTGCAATCTGCATTCAAACAAAATTTGACAGGTGCATAAGTATGGGCACCTCACCAGAAAAGTGACATTAATATTTAGTAGATCCTCCGTTTGCAAAAATAACAGCCTCTAGTCGCTTCCTGTAGCTTTTAATGAGTTCCTGGATCCTGGATGAAGGTATTTTTGACCATTCCTCTTTACAAAACAATTCCAGTTCAGTTAGGTTTGATGGTCGCCGAGCATGGACAGCCCTCTTCAAATGATCCCACAGATGTTCAATGATATTCAGGTCTGGGGACTGGGATGGCCATTCCAGAACAGTGTAATTGTTCCTCTGCATGAATGCCTGAGTAGATTTGGAGCGGTGTTTTGGATCACTGTCTTGCTGAAAGATCCATCTCCTGCGTAACTTCAACTTTGTCACTGATTCATGAACATTATTGTCAAGAATCTGCTGATACTGAGAGGAATCCATGTGTCCCTCAACTTTAACAAGATTCCCGGTGCCGGCATTGGCCACACAGCCCCAAAGCATGATGGAACCTCCACCAAATTTTACTGTGGGTAGCAAGTGTTTTTCTTGGAATGCTGTGCTTCTTTGCCACCATGCATAACGCCTTTTTGAATGACCAAACAGCTTAATCTTGGTTTCATCAGTCCACAGGACCTTCTTCCAAAAAGAAATTGGCTTCTCCAAATGTGCTTTTGCATACCTCAGCCAACTCTGTTTGTGGCGTGCTTGCAGAAACGTCTTCTTTCACATCACTCTCCCATACAGCTTCTCCTTGTGCGAAGTGCGTTGTATAGTTGACCGATGCACAGTGACACCATCTGCAGCAAGTTGATGCTGCAGCTCTCTGGAGATGGTCTGAGGATTGTTCTTTACTGATCTCACCATTCTTCTTCTCTGCCTTTCTGATGTTTTTCTTGGCCTGCCACTTCTGGCCTTAACAAGAACTGTACCTGTGTTCTTCCATTTCCTTACTATGTTCCTCACAGTGGAAATTGACAGGTTAAATCTCTTATACAGCTTTTTGTATCCTTCCCCTGAACAACTATGTTGAATAATCTTTGTTTTCAGATCATTTGACAGTTGTTTTGAGGAGCCCATGATGCCACTCTTCAGAGGAGATTCAAACAGGAGAACAACTTGCAAGTGGCCACTTTAAGTAGCTTTTCTCATGATTGCATACACCTGGCTATGAAGTTCAAAGCTCAATGAGGTTACAAAACCAAAAAAAGTGCTTTAGTAAGTCAGTAAAAAGTGGGTAGGAGTATTTAAAACAAGAAAATGATAAGGGTGCCCATACTTATGCACCTGTCAAATTTTGTTTGAATGCAGATTGCACATTTTCTGTTAGTACAATAAACCTCATTTCAAGGCAGAAACATTACTGTGTCCAACAGTTATTAGATATATGAAACTGAAATAGCTGTTGAAAAAAAAACAATTTTTATAAAACATTAAGCTTAAGATTAATAGGGGTGCCCAAACTTTTTCATATAACTGTACAAACACGATGTGCCGGCACATTGTGACTAATGAATTAATGAACTCCAATATTGCTGGAAACATAGAAACATAAGGTGCTTGGTGTCTTTTGATCATCTGAAAGGGTGCTTAAAAGGAAACCTAGTTTGGCACATGGAGAGCTGGGACATATAGTAGTTGGGGACCATGCAGTCAGCTATAGTGTGAGATAATCTACAATATTCCAATACCCTCAGGATTGACAACAGAGTATAGCTTGGAGGATATCCCAATAATAAAACGTAACTTTTAATGTATTGATTAAAACCTGGACAACCAACAAACACAAACGACCACAAAACAAAGTGCTCGTGCAAATCAGTGCTCAAGAATAAAAATTGGTTCGGTCTCACCAATAAGGACGGACTTAAAGCCGCAGCGGTTTCCTCTGTTTCCTTTGCTGAGAGTCGGTGGTCCAAATGTAAGGGTGGGGTAGGGGGTATAAGGTTTATCCCTTCCTTCCCTGTCACGAAAAAGTCCAGCGTATTAACTGTCTGTGTTTATTGCCTATGATGAATCCTACAGGAGGATTCATCATAGGCGATGAATACAGTTAATCAGACTTATGGGTACCTAGCCACTGTGGGACCTGTAATATGTACGGACATACGCTGGACTTTCTTCGTGTCATACTGGCACTTATCCTCATCTCCCCTGATGAGTCCACGTTATTGGAGATGAAATGCGTAGGGAGAGGGAGAACACTGAATTTTATATATTTAATGGTGGTTGTCCATAGCAGGGTCCACTTGGGGCCTGTCCTTGTGAGTACTACAGGGGCACAACAGGGAAGGAAGGGATAAACCTTATACCCCCAACCCCACCCTTACATTTGGACCACCGACTCTCAGCAAAGGAAACTGAGAGGAAACCGCTGCGGCTATAAGTCCGTCCTTATTGGTGAGACCGAACCAATTTTTATTCTTGAGCACTAGTTTGCACGAGCACTTTTTGTTTTGTGGTTGTTTGTGTTTCTGTTGTTTGTCCAGGTTTTAATCAATACATTAAAAGTTACGTTTTATTATTTGGATATCCTCCAAGCTATACTCTCTAGTTGGGGCCATCCATATGAAAAGGTACACCATGACGTGGTTGGATGCCTTTTGCGCTCTTTGATCAAAAAACATTAACTAAGTACCTTACATTTTTTAACGTTTACAACAATATTGGAGTTCATGTGTTCATTAATCACAGTGACGATGCATTGTGTTGGTATATGTAGATGTGATGTTTTGAGCACCTCACTATTGCATTTAATTGCAGTATTGTGGCAGCCAAAAAAACAATTATTCTGAAGTTTGTGTTTTGTGGGTTTTTTCTTCTCGTTATTCTGTTTACCGATTTGGATTAGTTTATTTTATATTTTGATCAAACATAACTGATCATGGTGATATCAAATGTGTGATTTGAACATTTTTTTTTTTTTTTTTTTTCATATTTTTAAGCAGCCGTCTGATTGCTTGTTAGATAACGTAGCAATGCATGAGCATGAATACTGGCTTTCCCAGGAGTTTCATAAGACCCCCAGCTGTCATGTAAATCCATCTGCAGTCATGTCATGGGCGTGCTGATGGGTGCAATTAATGACCCTTCCTGCAGCCACATGGTAAATGCTGCGGTGAGATTGACAGCGGTATTTAAGGTAAGATAACAGCCGTGGGAGTTAGCAGGAGAGGGACCATCCAGCTTTGTCTCAGTACACAGTTCGTGGAGGAGAAATTGGTGTGCACTAAGGTTAAAATAAGACGAGGTGCAGGTGTAGAGGACTGGAACGTCCTGATATACTAGAATTAAATTAAATACACCGCACTCTCTAAGTGTATCATTTGTGAAAAATTAGAAATTTATTGAAGTGCTATAGACATATCATTCAACAATGCAGAATGCGACCAGAAGTCAAACTGACAACGTTTCGACTCCTCCCGAGTCTTTATCAAAATGGTCGCTGGAAAGAATAGAACAAATGTAAGTGACTGTACATCAAGTATATACATAATTTACATATAGGGTGGTAGCACATTGCAACCCGAGAAAGAGAAAAACATAATATATACAAACATAAATATAGGACATAGCATAGTACAGGTATTTGATCCTGTCTAACAAAGGAAAAAATTAGAGAAAATATCCCCATCCTATGGGTGAAGGTGTCAATCCGCGTGGTGATTTCTGATAGTTGAGAGGACGGAGAGTTCGAGAAGAGACCGAGGTGAGGTTTACCTTAGCAAGGTGAATAGTAGTATAGCATAAATAGTATCCTCGTGGTATAAAGAATATCTTTATAGATATATCAACTATCAGAAATCACCACGCGGATTGACACCTTCACCCATAGGATGGGGATATTTTCTCTAATTTTTTCCTTTGTTAGACAGGATCAAATACCTGTACTATGCTATGTCCTATATTTATGTTTGTATATATTATGTTTTTCTCTTTCTCGGGTTGCAATGTGCTACCACCCTATATGTAAATTATGTATATACTTGATGTACAGTCACTTACATTTGTTCTATTCTTTCCAGCGACCATTTTGATAAAGACTCGGGAGGAGTCGAAACGTTGTCAGTTTGACTTCTGGTCGCATTCTGCATTGTTGAATGATATGTCTATAGCACTTCAATAAATTTCTAATTTTTCACAAATGATACACTTAGAGAGTGCGGTGTATTTAATTTAATTTCAGTACACAGTTCAGCAGCCTGAACTCTACAAAAAACCCTCAAAAATTAGAACTTTTTTTAATGTAACATAAAAACATCTAACTTTCACCTTTTGATCTGTGTTCTATGTTCTGTTGTGAATAAAATATGGCTATAAAAGATTTCCAAATCATTGCATTCTTGTTTCCTTTACATGTTACCCAGCATTTCAACTTTTTTTGGGGATTTGGGATGTACATTATAAAATATTCATATGTGGTAAGGGAACGGAAAAATATAGTACTCTTTGGACAAATATATTGTAACTAGATGGTGGCCCGGTTCTAAAGCATCGGGTATTCTAGAATATGCATGTCCACGTAGTATATTGCCCAGTCACGTAGTATATTGCCCAGTCACGTAGTATATTGCCCAGTCACGTAGTATATTGCCCAGTCACGTAGTATATTGCACAGAGCCACGTAGTATATTAGTCAGTCACGTAGTATATTGCCCTGCCACGTTTGTCACAGGTTAAAAAATAAACATATACTCACCTTTCCGAGGGCCCCTTGTAGTCCACGGCAGCTTCCGGTCCCAGGGTTGGTCTGAGCGTAGGTCCTGTGATGACGTCACGGTCACATGACCGTCACGTCAGGTCCTTGCCGCGCAGGCGCGCAGGACTTGTGATGACGTCGCGGTCACATGACCGTGACGTCATGGCAGGTCCTGCTGCCATACCATCTTTGCCACCGAAAGCTGCAACGGAAGATGGCGGGCGGTGCGAGCGGCTCAGCGGACTACAGAGGGTGAGTATAGCAGGTTTTTTTTTTAATTTATTATTTTTAACATTACATTTTGTACTATTGATGCCGCATAGGCAGCATAAATAGTACAAAGTTGGGGACACACAGGGTTAATAGCGGCGGTAACGGAGTGCTTTACCCGCGGCATAACGCGGTCCGTTACCGCCGGCATTAACCCTGTGTGAGCGGTGTTTGCGGGCGCCGGGCAGTGAGTGCGGGGAGTAAGGAGCGGCCATTTTTTTCTGGACTGTGCGCGTCGCTGATTGGTCGCGGCAGCCATGACAGGCAGCTGCCGAGACCAATCAGCCAACGAATAACCGTGACAGAAGGACAGAAAGACGGAAGTACCCTTAGGCAATTATATAGTAGATATAGATAAGAATTTATTATAACTGTAATTATTCTGAACCATAATAAATGTAATGTTATGCTCCTCTTTGAATACTGTTAAAAACAAAACCACAAAAAGCAATAGCACAATTGTAAAATTGGCACAAAAATTGTGAAATGTGCATTCCAAAGGTGACATTAAAAAAATAAATAAATAAAATGAATCCTGCAGCTAAATGGATGAGGTAGCTCCATTATTATAGTAAATAATGGAAGTGATGATTTCCGATCTATACAGTAACCCGACCATTGAGGTCACTGATTGGCAACAGGTCCCTGTGACTGATAAACAAGATGTCGCCACTTCTGGTGGGATGATGTCATTCGTCAGTCACCTTACCTTGCAATCAGTGGCTATGCTGTGGATTTAATGCTGACATTTGGCGAAGATTTCATAACAATAGTACAGTAACTGAAAGTGAATGGGGTTTATCGATCCAATTGATCTGTTATGGAAAAATCACCTTCATATGTTTTGGGCTTGCCCTATTTTCAGATTTCTACCACACATTTTGCTGAAGAAAGTATACCCAAAGTGCTAGAAAACCAAAAATCTCCTAGCAAATGCAATTATTATTTTGGCTGATTTGTACCATTTTATGTTATGTATGCTTCTACTACTAATGCGATTTTTATTTTTCTCTTCTTTATAGTGTTGTATATAAGTACCCAGAAGAGAAGAATGTGAATTTGGCCTTAGATATATTATTTTTTTCTTTAGTTTTATATGGCGAACTCACTTCGTATTTTGAAAGAGAAATGTTCAGATAGCTTGTCTTTGAAATGACTTAAATGTGGAAGAAACAATTTTTCTTTTTATTTTAGAAAAATCCTCCTTTGTGGAATTTTTTTTTAATGCTGTTCATTGCACAGTGAAATAAACCAATTATGAGACTTATGTGAATTTTTTGTTGCATCTTGTTTGCTGGTATGAAATATTCATGCCATGTTAGTCGTGCATTTATACAGAAATCAGAACTATTTTGGAATCGGAGGATTACGTTACTTTTGTAGGGAATGAAGAAAATCTAGTTTCTGGGTTTTTTTACATTTTACTATGTGTTCTTGTTTTCAGAAAACTCTTTAGTGAAAGCTGTAACTTTTCTAGTAGGATATAAAGACAACTCCGAAGAAGGTAACGCTGCCTTACGGCTCATTCTCACATGCGAGAAACTCGGATGAGTCTCGCACGTCAATACCCAGCACTCTGATCGGAGCGTGCGGCCTCGTAGCAATACATGCAGCCGCACGCTCCGCTCCTGAGTGTCGGAGCAGTGCCGGGTATTGACGTGCGAGACTAATCTGAGTTTCTCGCATGTGAGAATGAGCCCTTAGTAGAAGAATTGTGCTTTTTCTTCAGCACAAGATAGACATGCATTTCAACAGTAGAAGCTGTGAGGAAGTACACTAGTACAAGCTTTTGCTTGCATGAGGAGGCCGATATTAAGGGACAGCGCAGGAGCAGCTGATGAATACTCCCATCCACCGCTCCTGCTCTCGCTGTTAGCGGCAGTAAGTGTCAGAGTAGTAGTCCCATCTGCTGACACCAGTGACAGGAGGTATAACTTTATACCTCCGATCACAGCTGAGCGCTCGCGCTGTCTTCTGTCAGTGTGGGAAGCGCGGATTTCTGACTGGTGGGGATGATTTCACCGCCAATCAGGCACATAACAGCACAGCAAACACTGGATTCTCGGGCCCCCTATTCAAGTGAATGAGGTTCGGGTCCGGGTACTGTTCTGGTACCCAAACTTTTTGAAACTGTTCAGCCAGACCCGAACATCCAGGTGTCCGCCCATCTCTAGTTATAGAGCGCAAATTTACCTGTAGGACCTTTAGTAGTTAGTTTCCCCATGTCCCTTGTAGTTCCCAGTTCTTTCCCTTCCTAATCATCTCCTTCCTTACCCCACCTTCTTCCCTCTCCCTCCCTTCTATTAGTATTAATTATATTGTTTTGTATTGGATTATAAAAACTTCAGTAAAAATTCAGTTGAGAAAAAAAACTCACTGCCTAATTGATTAACAGTGTACGTACATTTCTCTCTCCCTATCCATCTATCTTATTACAGTAGTACATGATTAGTCAGTGTGGATGAGCAAAAGATAAACTTTATTGCTAGGGCTGGTGTTCTGATGCTTTGTAACTTTTATTTATTGTATCAGTGGATTTCCTGCAGAAGGACATTATGCTGAGGTTGCGTGAGCGTAGGGGCGGGCTTTAGTTGGCATTACAAGTTGTGTTCACTGCTGGCTTGCACACCAGCACAAGGGATGATGGGAAATGTAGTTAGAAGGGAGTGGAGGATCCTGAAAAGAAAGTGATGGATGTAACAGAGGGCAGAGGAAATAAAGCAGGAGGGTACAAAACATCATGGTAATTGGCAGAAAAACCATTTGGGGCTCTTGATAGGGTGTTGATCCAGGGAACTAGTCTGATTGCCGTATGTGGAGTCAGGAAGAAATTTTCTCTTTCCCCCATGATGACACCATGGAGAGAGAGGGATCTGCTCTCAGGGACAAGAAGCCTACAGGTGAAAGTTGGTACCTCTCCCACATTAGTTCAGTTTCCTGTCCCTGATGGGGAACCTACAGCATACCTGATCATCGTGGGTTCCATCTGGCCGTTCTAGGCAGCGGGGAGCCCTGCCTCGGACCTGGTGGCTTCTTCTCTCCCCGAAGGCCACGATTCCAAGTTCGGCGGGCCCCGTGCATGTGCGTAGGGAGAGGCAGAGAAGCAGATCCAGTCTGCCTCTCCCTAGACTACAATGGCTGGTAATAGGTGGCGGCGGACACCTGGTGCTATGCCGCCGATCCACCTGTGGCCGAGGAGAGGATGGTGGCGGCGGCTACCTACAGGGAAGCAAAGCGACTAACGGCATCAGCGGCTGCTTACGATTCTCCCTCCTGGAGGACGGACGCCGGGAAAGTGAGCCACGCGTGCGCTGGCCGCAAGGCATCTCTGGGAAATCCAGAGGGGGGTGTTTCCGGGATGGCGTGCTGCATTACTGGGTAATTGGTTCTGCGGCATGCCGCCCACATGGAGGGGATTAAAAGACGGGCAATTGCAGGATCTGGTGCTCGATTTCACCATGAGTGATCAAGAGCAACCGGCTGAGCAGGCCCTGCAGTCCCCCTCCAAAGAAGCACCGCCAACAGCAGCAGCACCATCACCCGCAGCAGCGACATCAGCAAGGAGATGCCTCTTCCCAGCGTCGCAGTTCAGGATCCCAGCGCAGCAGAGGCTCCAGTGGATCTGAAAGACCAGCAGCGGTTCAAGTTGTGGAAACAACTCCTACGCCAGAACCGGTTTTCCGGTAAGTGACCTCTGTGAAAGTTCATCTTCTAAATGGGGTTTATTGTGTCTTAGGAAAAGAAGTGTACAGCAAAATCCAGGCAAAGAGTATGTGCGATCTGCTCTGTGGAGCTACCCACTACATGGGTGAAAAAGCTCTGTACTACATGCATAGAAAATATATTCACAAACAACTGCTCAAAATAAATAAACCCATCTATCTAGAGGGCGCTGCACCACTAACATGACGGGTGACCAGACATTAAATAATCTCCACAGTGGTACTTGAATAAAATCAATTTTTTATTAAACCAGATTAAAACGCAAATGGTACATTATAAGAAGGGTACATAGTCCAGAAAGGAGGGACTTCACTTCCATAGGATATTTCTAAAACCGTGGCTGCATACATGAGAACCTAATATTAAACTCCTCCTAATGGAATACCTGAATGAATGGCAGGTATAGGTCTTCCAACTACAGATTTGAAAGCAGTCCCTAAATGCCAGGCATATAAGCGTAAACACAGGTAACTCTTTTGACTCATGTTCGGGTAAATCTAAATTTATCCCTAATATGCCCTGCTATATAACAATCTGTGAGGATGACACACAAAGTATAGATTAATAATGGTAAATTATGTACCTCATAAGCAGTCACATGAAATTCCTCGGCGTCCCTCTGCCCCGACGCACATTTCGCAATGCTTCGGAGATCATTTAATGTCTGGTCACCCGTTAATGAGATGCATAGAAAATACCATATGTGAAGAGTCCCCAAGATTTGCATCTGACTTAAGCTGAACAAAACCCAGGTGGAAGATGCGCTTAAAGGGGTCAAAAGTTCAAAAAGAAAGTGTAAATCCAGACATAGATCCCCCGAATTAAGCTCCAATGAGGAAGATAGTGACTGTTCCAGTTCAAACAGATCACTCTCTTCACCCTCATCCTCTTCATCCTCGGAGGGGGGTCGCAATTGCTTCCCTATTGAGGAAACTTATGCCTTAGTAAAAGCAGTTAGGGCAACAATGGGGCTGGTAGAGTCTCGGCCCAAAAAAACGGCACAAGACTTAATGTTTAGCGGCCTAGAGCAAAGGAAAAGGAGAACGTTTCCATTAAATGATAAAATACAATCCTTAATAAAAAAGGAATGGAAAAGGCCAGACAAAGTCCTCTTAACCCCAAAGAGAAAATACCCCTTCGATGATCCAGTCTGTTCTTTCTGGGGAAAAACGCCAAAATTAGATGTTGCTATTGCAAAAGCGTCCAAAAAATTTGTCTTGCCTTTTGAAGACATAAGGACCCCCATAGACAAAAAGGCTGAGATATTTTTAAAAGGCTCTTGGGAGGCTGCCGGGGGAGGATTGAAACCAGCCATAGCCGCCACGTGTACTGCCAGAGCCTTAATGGTGTGGCTAGACCACCTAGAGTCACAATTAAAACCTAAATCCAACAGAGAATCAATTTTGGACTCGGTCTCAATAATGAAAGGAGAAGCTGCGTTCTTAGCGGATGCCTCTATAGACTCAGGCTAGCGGCAAGGTCTGCTTCCTTTTCAAACGCGGCAAGAAGGGCTTTATGGCTCAAGTGCTGGCCGGGAGACCTACAAACAAAAGCCAAACTTTGCTCCATTCTCTACAAAGGAGAATTCTTATTTGGGCCAACCCTAGACGACATTCTTGATAAAGCAGGGGATAAGAATAAGGCCTTCCCGGGGTTTCCCATGCAGTCCTATAGACGGCCCTTTCGGAGCAGGAGATTTATACACAGGAAGCCCCCTAAAAATCAAAAGGAAGGTTAACCTACTTTCTTCCAGCCTGAGAAAAAATATAGGAGAGTGTACGGATATTAAACCTAATAAGAACAGGGCTAAAACTGAAATTCCATACTGTCCCATCCCATCACTTTGTCATAACCCTGCAAAGGAAAGTAGAGGCCAAACAGCTAGCCCTCCAAAAAGAAAGTCTTTTAAAGGGAGTCTGTCACCTGAATTTGGAGGGAACAATTTTCAGTCATATGGGCGGGGTTTTCGGGTGTTTGATTCACCCTTTCCTTACCCGCTGGCTGCATGCTGGCTGCAATATTGGATTGAATTTCATTCTCTGTCCTCCGTAGTACATGCCTGCACAAGGTAATCTTGCCTTACGCAGTCTCGGGTGCCAGTTTATCCGGAGAGATTCCAATCAAATAAGTGCTAGAGTTCCTTCAGAAGGGGTTGGAAAAGGGGTTAGCAACAAACACACTTAAAGTTTAAGTGGCAGCACTAGGAGCCCTTTACAACTGCCACTTAGCGGGAAATCGCTGAGTAATGAGATTTATTAAAGCCTCAAGTAGATCTAGACCCATTTTCCACCGCACTACGCCTCCCTGGGATCTAAACTTGGTACTCTCTGCATTGACCAGAGCACCCTTCGAGCCTTTGTCACAAGCCTCTCTAAAAATCTTATCCCTCAAAACCTCTCTTCTCTGTTATGTTCGGCTGGTGGTTAGGAGCACTAGAAATGACCAGATGAGCAAACTGGCAATACAGGACGAGCTCTGGGAAGTGGGAGCTCTGCTGACCGCAACCCCTAATCCTATCACAACAACTAGAAATAGCCGTGGAGCGTTCCTGACTTTACCTAGATTCCTCTTCACAGCCTAAGAGCTAACTACCCCTAAAGATAGAAAATACAGCCTACCTTGCCTCAGAGAAATTCCCCAAAGAAATAGGCAGCCCCCACATATATTGACTGTGAGTTAAGATGGAAGTCACAAACACAGGAATGAAATAGGTTTCAGCATAGGAGGCCAGACTGAACTAAACAGACTGAGGATAGAAAAGGTATCTTTGCGGTCAGCATAAAAAACTAACAAAAACCACGCAGAGTGTGCAAAAGAAACCACCGCACCGACTCACGGCGCGGTGGTGCCACTCTGCATTCCAGAGCTTCCAGCTAACTAGATAAAATCATAATAGCAAGCTGGACAAAAACACAGTGGTAACAAATAAGCTAGCAGGGACTTAGCTTTTGCTGAAGTAGACAGGTCATCTGAAAGATCCAAGAGAACTGAACCAGTACTAGGACATTGACAGCTGGCATCAAGTAACGATCTGAGTGGAGTTAAATAGAGCAGCCAGCCAAGACCTGAACGAGATCAGCTGGAGAAGGAATCTCAGAACCAGCAGCTCCACTCACAGCCACCAGAGGGAGTCCATGATCAGAACTCGCCGAAGTACCATTCACAACCACAAGAGGGAGCTCGAGAACAATTCACAACAGTACCCCCCCTTGAGGAGGGGTCACCGAACCCTCACCAGAGCCTCCAGGCCACTCCAGACGAGCCAAATGAAAGGCACGAACAAGATCGGCAGCATGAACATCAGAGGCAACCACCCAGGAATTATCCTCCTGACCATAACCTTTCCACTTGACTAGGTACTGAAGTTTCCGTCTCGAAATACGAGAATCCAAAATCTTCTCCACCACATACTTCAACTCCCCCCTCAACCAACACCGGGGCAGGAGGATCAACGGAGGGAACCATAGGAGCCACATATCTCCGCAACAACGACCTATGGAACACATTATGGATGGCGAAAGAAGCTGGAAGGTCCAAACGAAATGACACAGGATTAATAATTTCAGAAATCTTATAAGGACCAATGAAACGAGGCTTAAACTTAGGAGACGAAACCTTCATAGGAACAAAATGAGACGACAACCAAACCAAATCCCCAACACGAAGTCGGGGACCAACACAGCGATGGCGGTTAGCAAAACATTGAGCCTTCTCCTGGGACAATGTCAAATTGTCCACTACGTGAGTCCAAATTTGCTGCAACCTGTCCACTACAGAATCCACACCAGGACAGTCTGAAGGCTCAACCTGCCCTGAAGAAAAACGAGGGTGGAAACCAGAATTACAGAAAAAAGGCTAAACCAAAGTGGCCGAGCTGGCCCGATTATTAAGGGCGAACTCAGCTAAAGGCAAGAAGGACACCCAATCATCCTGATCAGCAGAAACAAAGCATCTCAGATATGTTTCAAAGTCTGATTGGTTCGTTTGGTTTGGCCATTTGTCTGAGGATGGAAAGCTGAAGAAAAAGACAAATCAATGCCCATCTTGGCACAAAAGGACCGCCAAAATCTTGAAACAAACTGAGAACCTCTGTCCGACACGATGTTCTCCGGAATGCCATGTAAACGAACCACATGCTGGAAAAACAATGGAACCAAATCAGAGGAGGAAGGCAACTTAGGCAAAGGTACCAAATGGACCATCTTAGAGAAGCGATCACAAACCACCCAGATAACAGACATCCTCTGAGAGGCAGGGAGATCTGAAATAAAATCCATGGAAATATGCGTCCAGGGCCTTTTCGGGACCGGCAAGGGCAAAAGCAACCCACTGGCACGAGAACAGCAGGGCTTAGCCCGAGCACAAGTCCCACAGGACTGCACAAAAGAACGCACATCTCGTGACAAGGAAGGCCACCAAAAGGATCTAGCCACCAAATCTCTGGTACCAAAGATTCCAGGATGACCAGCCAACACCGAACAATGAACCTCAGAGATAACTCTAGTAGTCCATCTATCAGGGACAAACAGCTTCTCCGCTGGGCAACGGTCAGGTGTATCAGCCTGAAACTCCTGCAGCACCCGCCGCAAATCAGGGGAGATGGCAGACAAAATTACCCCCTCTTTGAGAATGCCAGCCGGCTCAGGAACTCCCGGAGAATCAGGCACAAAACTCCTTGAAAGGGCATCAGCCTTCATATTCTTAGAACCCGGAAGGTACGAAACCACAAAATTGAAGCGGGAGAAAAACAGCGACCATCGAGCCTGTCTAGGATTCAACCGCTTGGCAGACTCGAGATAAGTCAGATTCTTGTGATCCGTCAAGACCACCACGCGATGTTTGGCTCCTTCAAGCCAATGTCGCCACTCCTCAAACGCCCACTTCATAGCCAACAACTCTCGATTACCCACATCATAATTGCGCTCAGAAGGCGAAAACTTTCTAGAAAAGAAAGCACATGGTTTCATCACAGAGCCATCACACCCTCCTTGAGACAAAACAGCCCCTGCTCCAATCTCAGAAGCATCCACCTCGACCTGAAACGGGAGCGAAACATCTGGCTGACACAACACAGGGGCAGAAGAAAAACGACGCTTCAGCTCCTGAAAAGCCTCAACGGCCGCAGAGGACCAATTGACCACATCAGCACCTTTCTTGGTCAAATCAGTCAATGGTTTAACAACACTAGAACAATTAGCGATGAAGCGACGGTAAAAATTAGCAAAGCCCAGAAATTTCTGAAGGCTCTTCACAGAAGTAGGCTGAGTCCAATCATAAATGGCCTGAACTTTAACAGGGTCCATCTCGATAGTAGAAGGGGAAAAAATGAAGCCCAAAAATGAAACCTTCTGAACTCCAAAGAGACATTTAGACCCCTTCACAAACAAGGAATGAGCACGAAGGACCTGGAACACCATTCTGACCTGCTTCACATGAGACTCCCAATCGTCCGAAAAGACCAAAATATCATCCAAATATACAATCATGAATCTATCCAGGTACTTTCGGAAGATGTCATGCATAAAGGACTGAAACACAGATGGAGCATTAGAAAGCCCGAATGGCATCACCAAGTACTCAAAATGGCCCTCGGGCGTATTAAATGCTGTTTTCCATACGTCGCCCCGTTTAATACGCACAAGATTATACGCCCCTCTAAGATCTATCTTGGTGAACCAGCTAGCTCCCTTAATCTGAGCAAACAAATCAGACAGTAGCGGCAAAGGGTACTGAAATTTGACGGTGATTTTATTAAGAAGGCGGTAATCTATACAAGGTCTCAGAGAACCATCCTTCTTGGCCACAAAAAAGAACCCTGCTCCCAACGGTGACGACGACGGGCGAATATGCCCTTTCTCCAAGGACTCCTTTATATAACTCCGCATTGCAGCGTGTTCTGGTACAGATAAATTGAACAGTCGGCCCTTCGGAAACTTACTACCAGGAATCAAATTAATAGCACAATCACAATCCCTATGAGGAGGTAGGGCACTGGATTTGGGCTCATCAGATACATCCCGGTAATCTGACAAGAACTCAGGGACTTCAGAAGGATGGGAGGACGAAATAGACAACAATGGGACATCCCCATGTACCACTTGACAACCCCAACTGGATACAGACATTGATTTCCAATCCAATACAGGATTATGGACCTGTAGCCATGGCAAACCCAAAACGACCACATCATGCAGATTATGCAACACCAAAAAGCGAATATCCTCCTGATGTGCAGGAGCCATGCACATGGTCAATTGAGTCCAGTACTGAGGCTTATTCTTGGCCAAAGGTGTAGCATCAATTCCTCTCAATGGAATAGGATACTGCAAGGGCTCCAAGAAAAAACCACAGCGCCTGGCAAACTCCAAGTCCATCAAATTCAGGGCAGCGCCTGAATCCACAAATGCCATAACAGAATAGGACGACAAAGAGCAAATCAGAGTAACGGACAAAAGAAATTTTGGCTGTACGGTACCAATGGTGGCAGACCTAGTGAACCGTTTAGTGCGCTTAGGACAATCAGAGATAGCATGAGTGGAGTCGCCACAGTAAAAACACAGCCCATTCTGCCGTCTGTATTCTTGCCGTTCAGCTCTGGTCAAGGTCCTATCACATTGCATAGACTCAAGCTTCTGCTCAGGAAACACCGCCAAATGGTGCACATTTTTGCGCTCACGTAAGCGTCGATCGATCTGAATGGCCAAGGACATAGACTCATTCAGACCAGCAGGTGTGGGAAATCCCACCATAACATCCTTAAGGGCTTCAGAAAGACCCTTTCTGAAAATTGCGGCCAGGGCACACTCATTCCACTGAGTAAGCACAGACCACTTTCTGAACTTCTGACAATATACCTCCGCTTCATCCTGACCCTGACACAAAGCCAGCAAAATTTTCTCTGCCTGATCCACTGAATCTGGTTCATCATAAAGCAATCCAAGCGCCAGAAAAAACGCATCTACATTACGCAATGCAGGATCTCCTGGCACAAGGGAAAATGCCCAGTCTTGAGGGTCGCCACGTAGCAAAGAAATAATGATTTTTACTTGCTGAATGGGGTCACCAGAGGAGCGGGGTTTCAAAGCAAAAAACAGTCTACAATTTTTTTTGAAATTCAGGAACTTAGATCTATCCCCAGAAAACAAATCAGGAATTGGAATTCTGGGTTCTAACATCGGGTTCTGAACTACATAATCTTGAATGCTTTGTACCTTTGCAGTGAGTTGATCCACACAAGAGGACAGACCTTGAATGTCCATATCTACACCTGTGTCCTGAACCACCCAGAGGTTAAGGGGAAAAGAAATACAAAACACACTGCAGAGAAAAAAAAATGGTCTCAGAACTTCTCTTATCCCTCTATTGAAATGCATTAACACTTTGTGGGCCAGCTGTACTGTTATGTTCGGCTGGTGGTTAGGAGCACTAGAAATGACCAGATGAGCAAACTAGCAATACAGGACGAGCTCTGGGAAGTGGGAGCTCTGCTGACCGCAAACCCTAATCCTATCACAACAACTAGAAATAGCCGTGGAGCGTTCCTGACTCTGCCTAGACGCCTCTTCACAGCCTAAGAGCTAACTACCCCTAAAGATAGAAAATACAGCCTACCTTGCCTCAGAGAAATTCCCCAAAGAAATAGGCAGCCCCCACATATATTGACTGTGAGTTAAGATGGAAGTCACAAACACAGGAATGAAATAGGTTTCAGCATAGGAGGCCAGACTGAACTAAACAGACTGAGGATAGAAAAGGTATCTTTGCGGTCAGCATAAAAAACTAACAAAAACCACGCAGAGTGTGCAAAAGAAACCACCGCACCGACTCATGGCGCGGTGGTGCCACTCTGCATTCCAGAGCTTCCAGCTAACTAGATAAAATCATAATAGCAAGCTGGACAAAAACACAGTGGTAACAAATAAGCTAGCAGGGACTTAGCTTTTGCTGAAGTAGACAGGTCATCTGAAAGATCCAAGAGAACTGAACCAGTACTAGGACATTGACAGCTGGCATCAAGTAACGATCTGAGTGGAGTTAAATAGAGCAGCCAGCCAAGACCTGAACGAGATCAGCTGGAGAAGGAATCTCAGAACCAGCAGCTCCACTCACAGCCACCAGAGGGAGTCCATGAACAGAACTCGCCGAAGTACCATTCACAACCACAGGAGGTAGCTCGAGAACAGAATTCACAACACTTCTCATAGCATTAACGTCAGCTCGCAGAATTAGTGATATACAGGCTTGATCAGCATACCCGCCTCTAACCCAGATACTAGGAGAGTGGTCCTTAAGACTGACCCATTCTATCTTCCTAAAGTGGCGTCACTCTTCCATAGATCACAGGAAATCTCTGCCCTCTTTCTGTCCCAACCCCAGAAATAAAAAGGAAGAACTCCTACACACACTAGATGTTAAAAGATGCTTAATCCAATACCTGTCAGCCATGAGGGATTGTAGGAGGGATAGTTCTGTTTGTGTGCTTTCAGGGTCCAAAGAAAGGACACAAAGCATCGAAAGCCACACTGGCGAGATGGATAAGAGACGCCTTCCTCCTTTCGTATTACTCGTGTAACAAAGCCATTCCATAGGGGGTCAGAGCTCATTCAACCAGATTGGTGGCGACCTCCTGGGCAGAGAGCCAGAACCTCAATTGAGCAGATATGTAGAGCAGCTACTTTGTCTTCTCCCTCTACATTCTTTAATCATTACCGGCTAGACTTGGCCTCTTCTTCAGACCTCATCTTTGGCAGAAGGGTTCTGGAGGCAGTGGTCCCCCCCCTAATGTACATTCTATGAAATTCTCTCCGTGGTGCCGTCATGGGGGAAAGAGAAAATCGTAGTTACTTACCGATAACGGTATTTCTCTGATCCCATGATGGCACCTGTACATTCTCTCCCTTCACGTATAGGTGTGCACACTAGGATTAGTTATTAACCCCTTCACCCCCAAGGGTGGTTTGCACGTTAATGACCAGGCCAATTTTTACAATTCTGACCACTGTCCCTTTATGAGGTTATAACTCTAGAACGCTTCAACGGATCTTGGCGATTCTGACATTGTTTTCTCGTGACATATTGTACTTCATGATAGTGGTAAAATTTCTTCGATATAACTTGCGTTTATTTGTTAAAAAAACGGATATTTGGCGAAAATTTTGAAAATTTCGCAAATTTCAAACTTTGAATTTTTATGCCCTTAAATCACAGACATATGTCACGCAAAATACTTAAGTAACATTTCCCACATGTCTACTTTACATCAGCACAATTTTGGAACCAAATTTTTTTTTTGTTATTGAGTTATAAGGGTTAAAAATTGACCAGCAATTTCTCATTTTTACAACACCATTTTTTTTCAGGGACCACATCTCATTTGAAGTCATTTTGAGGGGTCTATATGACAGAAAATACCCAAGTGTGACACCATTCTAAAAACTGCACCCCTCAAGGTGCTCAAAACCATTCAAGAAATTTATTAACCCTTCAGGTGTTTCACAGGAATTTTTGGAATGTTTGAAAAAAAGTTAAATGTTCATTTTTATTTACACAAAATTTATTTCAGCTCCAATTTGTTTTATTTTACCAAGGGTAACAGTAGAAAATGGACCCCAAAAGTTGTACAATTTGTCCTGAGTACACTAATACCCCATATGTGGGGGTAAACCACTGTTTGGGCACATGGCAGAGCTCGGAAGGAAAGGAGCGCCATTTGACTTTTCAATGCAAAATTGACTGGAATTGACATGGGACGCCATGTTGCGTTTGGAGAGCCCCTGATGTGCCTAAACATTGAAACCCCCCACAACTGACACCATTTTAGAAAGTAGACCCCTTAAGGAACTTATCTAGATGTGTGGTGAGCACTTTGACCCAACAAGTGCTTTGCAGAAGTTTATAATGCAGAGCCGTAAAAATAAAAAATCATATTTGTTCACAAAAATGATCTTTTCGCCCCCATTTTTTTATTTTCCCAAGAGTAAGAAAAGAAATTAGACCATAAACGTTGTTGTGCAATTTGCCCTGAGTACGACGATACCCCATATGTGGGGGTAAACCACTGTTTGGGCGCATAGCAGAGCTCGGAAGGGAAGGAGCGCTATTTTACTTTTCAATGCAAAATTGACTGGAATTAAGATGGGACGCCATGTTGCGTTTGAAGAGCCCCTGATGTGCCTAAACATTAAAACCCCCCACAAGTGACACCATTTTGGAAAGTAGACCCCCTAAGGAACTTATCTAGATGTGTTTTGAGAGCTTTGAACCCCCAAGTGTTTCACTACAGTTTATAACGCAGAGCCGTGAAAATAAAAATTCCTCTCTTTTTTCACAGAAATGATTTTTTAGCCCTCAGCTTTGTATTTTTACAAGGGTAACATAATAAATTGGACCCCAAAAGTTGTTGTCCAATTTGTCCTGAGTACGCTGATACCCCATATGTGGGGGGAAGCACTGTTTGGGCGCATGACAGAGCTTGGAAGGGAAGGAGCGCCATTTGGAATGCAGACTTAAATGGATTGGTCTGCAGGCGTCACGTTGCATTTGCAGAGCCCCTGATGTACCCAAACAGTAGAAACCCCCCACAAGTGACCCCAAATTGGAAATTAGACCTCCCAAGGAACTTATCTAGATGTGTTGTGAGAACTTTGAACCCCCAAGTGTTTCACTACAGTTTATAACGCAGAGCTGTGAAAATAAAAATTATTTTTTTTTTCTTCACAAAAATGATTTTTTAGCCCCCAGTTTTGTATTTTCACAAGGGTAACAGGATAAATTGGACCCCAAAAGTTGTTGTCCAATTTGTCCTGAGTACGCCGATACCCCATATGTTGGGGTAAACCCCTGTTTGGGTACACAGGAGAGCTCTGAAGGAAAGGAGCACTGTTTTACTTTTTCAACGCAGAATTGTCTGGAATTGAGATCGGATGCCATGTCCCGTTTGGAGAGCCCCTGATGTGCCTAAACAGTGGAAACCCCCCAATTATAACTGAAACCCTAATCCAAACGGTAACCCTAACCACACCCCTAACCCTGACACACCCCTAATCCCAACCCTATTCCCAACCGTAAATGTAATCCAAACCCCAACCCTAGCCCTAGCCCTAACCCTAGCCCTAACCCTAGCAATAACCCTAGCCCTAACCCTAACCCTAGCCCTAACGCTAGCCCTAACGGGAAAATGAAAATAAATACATTTTTTTTTATTTTTTTATTTTTCCCTAACTAAGGGGGTGATGAAGGGGGGTTTGATTTACTTTTATAGCGGGTTATTTAGCGGATCTTTATGATTGGCAGCCGTCACACACTGAAAGACGCTTTTTATTGCAAAAAATATTTTTTGCGTTACCACATTTTGAGAGCTGTAATTTTTCCATATTTGAGTCCACAGAGTCATGTGAGGTCTTGTTTTTTGCGGGACGAGTTGACGTTTTTATTGGTAACATTTTCGGGCACATGACATTTTTTGATCGCTTTTTATTCCGATTTTTGTGAGGCAGAATGATCAAAAACCAGCTATTCATTAATTTCTTTTGGGGGAGGCGTTTATACCGTTCTGCGTTTGGTAAAATTGATAAAGCAGTTTTATTCTTCGGGTCAGTACGATTACAGCGATACCTCATTTATATCATTTTTTTATGTTTTGGCGCTTTTATACGATAAAAGCTATTTTATAGAAAAAATAATTATTTTGGTATCGCTTTATTCTCAGGACTATAACTTTTTTATTTTTTTGCTGATGATGCTGTATGGCAGCTCGTTTTTTGCGGGACAAGATGACGTTTTCAGCGGTATGGTTATTTATATCTGTCTTTTTGATCGCGTGTTATTCCACTTTTTGTTCGGCGGTATGGTAATAAAGCGTTGTTTTTTGCCTCGTGTTTTTTTTTTTTTTTTTCTCACGGTGTTTACTGAAGGGGTTAACTAGTGGGACAGTTTTATAGGTTGGGTCGTTACGGACGCGGCGATACTAAATATGTGTACTTTTATTGTTTTTTTTGTTTAGATAAAGAAATGCATTTATGGGAATAATATATATATTTTTTTTCTTTATTTAGGAATTTATTTTTTATTTTTTTTACACATGTGGAAAAATTTTTTTTTAACTTTTTTACTTTGTCCCAGGGGGGGACATTACAGAACGGTGATCTGACAGTGTGCACAGCACTCTGTCAGATCGGCGATCTGCTGTGCAGGGCTGCAGGCTTACCAGCGCCTGCTCTGAGCAGGCACTCGGTAAGCCACCTACGTCCCTGCAGGACCCGGATGCCGCGGCCATCTTGGATCCGGGACCTGCGGCGAGGAGGGAGGTAGGAGACCCTCGGAGCAACGCGATCACATCGCCTTGCTGCGGGGGTCTCAGGGAAGCCCGCAGGGAGCCCCCTCCCTGCGCGATGCTTCCCTGTACCGCCGGTACACCGCGATCATGTTTGATGCAGCTGACACTCGGCCGCGCTCCCCCCGTGAGCGCGGCCGATCGCGTATGACGTACTATCCCGTCGGTGGTTATACGGGCCCACCCCACCTCGACGGGATAGTACGTCAGATGTCAGAAAGGGGTTAATGTTTAGTCACGCGGTGCCTCTACTAAGCTTAATCTTAAAATATTTTGTTTAGTTTAACCGTTTAAGTTACAGCTGAAGTTCTGTTAAGTCTCTGTAAACCAACTGATGTGGGAGAGAGGTACTGCCTTTTTCACCTGTAGGTTTCCTGTCCCTGAGGGCGGATCCCTCTCCGTGGTGCCGTCATGGGATCAGAGAAATACAGTTATCGGTAAGTAACTACGATTTTTTTTCCCCAATGTGGAGCTTACTCTTTGACACATGGTCTTTTTTTTTTTTTTTTTCCTTCCTCTGGATCAACATGTTAGGGCATGTTAGGTTAGGCTATGGGTTGAATTAGATGGACTTGAAGTCTTCCTTCAACCTTAATAACTGTTACTCTTAAGGGTATTATCCTTAGATATTTATGGCAAACGCATTAACTGAGTTGGGGTAGTGTACCACATCTTTAAAGAGAAAATGTCACCAGGTTTATGCAACCTAATTTGAGAGCAGTGTAATGTAAGGGCATAGACCTGATGCCAGCAATGTGTCATTTACTGATAGTCTTTGTGTAGTCATTGTAAAGAAGGAGCTTATTACTAGAGGTCTACTTGGTTAGCTGCCAGACAGTACAAATCTGTACCCACCAGTGACTGGAAGCTTTTTGATTATGCACAGTGTACAGAGAAAGCTGTCAATTTGTGGTGTGGGCGGGGTTATACAGAGCTATCGGTATTCATAGAACTGGGAGATCTGCAGCAGATAATACCGGTTTTAATCAAAACTGCAGCAAGAGTAATATGTCTCTCAGATTGGGGTAGAAAAAATCCGGTGACCAATTCCCTTTATTGAATTTGATGAATCTTGTGTGGTCACCTTGCCAGAAATATTACTCCAGTTGAGAACTAGAGTGACTTTGTTCTATCCAAAACTTTCTTGAAAATGCCAAAGATGCAAAGTTGTACCATTTTGCGTTGCGAAAAAAGACTTTTTAAATGTATTATGCCTGTGTTTTTGGTGTAAACACTTTGAGTTGGAGCCCAAATGTATGTTGGTTTTTTTATTCAATCAAAACCACAGGATCCACATCCAAAAAAAGGCGTCTACTTGAACTTTTCAAGCCATCTTGATTCTTAATCATGGCTGACTGACATCCTTAGTTTGTTCAAAACACCTTCTACTTGATATAACATTAATAATTACTGAATTTTTATTTGAATCCAGTCAATAAATAATTTTATACTTTACATTTTTTTTACAAGATTTATGGTGCAGGATTAAAGTTCCCGCAGTCTAGCAGGAGCAGGTCCTGTTCCTGTCTGTCAGACAAAACCAGGGACGCTGGGAAGAATACTGGCTACATGGCACTCAGTGAGCAATATGCAGTGAATAGAAGAATCAGTGGTGCAGATGCTTCTGTAGAACATGGCGATCACCTGATAGAAGGGGTCAGATCCGCTCTCCCAATGACTTGTTACTCGAGGAAGCTGTTTTTTCTCTGGAAATGGGGCTCCTATTAATACCTTAGAGTTGAAAATATAAGGAATAACAAAAAGTATGTTCTGAAGAGATCGTTTATCTTGTATGTAAACAAAAATGTAAAAATAAAAAGTCCCTACTTCATATAAAACATTTGTTGTGAAATGTGAACAGTAAAATATAATATATATATATATATATATATATATATATATATATATATATATATATATATATATATATATATTATACTGTATATAAACTATTGACCACACACTATTCTGTGGAAGCTAGAGAGTTTATAATTCAGCTTTTGGAATTAGTTTTGACTAAAAATTATTTTTTGTTCGGAGATACTTTTTATTTGCAATTACGCGGGACCGCCATGGGTGCGAACATGGCGCCCGAGTATGCAAATATTGTCATGAGTGTCCTTGAGGAGGACGTCGTCTGTGTCCCACCACTTTTGCTATGTGGCTGTGTGGTGGAGATACATAGACGATGTCTTCCTCATTTGGACTGGGACTGAAGATTATTTGAATATGATTGATGAAACAATTAAATTTTACCCTTGTATATTCAGATACAAGTATACAGTTTTTAGATGTTAATGTTCGAATTGAGAATGACAAATTGGTCACTCAACTGTATACAAAAACCACTGACAAATGATTTACTGTTGTTTAATAGTCAAACCCCGATGAAAACAAGAGTCTATTTCATATAGTCAATTAATGCGAATAAAAAGAATTGAGTGATGAAGACTCTCTAGAAAAATTTACTGCAGTGACTTTAAAGAAATTTTCTGACACAGGCTATCCAGAAAATCTTTTGCAAAAACAAAAAAATAAGGTTGATACAATATCAAGAAAGGACTTACTTAAAAAAAAAAAAAAAAAGTCAAAATCAAAGGAACTTGACCGTATTCCTTTTGTAACCTCCTTTTGTGAGGAAAATAATAAGATTGCTGATATTTTGTATGCAAACACTGGGGAATGTTACATAAATGTCTACCCCAAGTGAAAGAATTCTCTAAACCTCCAATTTTTTATATAAACGAAATCGCACTATTGCCTCCACTCTAATTAAATCAGATATAGGTTCCTTTAAGAAACAGGGCCAAAGTACACTCACTGGCCTTAATAGAAGGGGTTGTTATCAATGTTTGTCATGTGTTAATTGTAGCCTGATACTTAGGATGCAAGAAATTTGAAATTTTATCACTAATGAGGAATTTAAAATTCAACATTTTTTGACATGTGACTCAGTTTGTTGTCTATTTACTACAATGTCCTTGTTCCTTATGGTATGTCGGTGAGACCACGTGTGATTTTAAGACAAGAATCAATCAACACCGACATACCATAAGGAAAAGACGTATGGACTTGCCTGTTTCCAAACATTTTGTGGAAAAATCTCACACCGAAAGGGAGTTGCGTTTTCGTATTATAGACATGATACCTATTCAAAGGAGAGGGGGTGATCGGGTGCGGCTACTGAAGAGAAGAGAATTGGAGTGGATAAAGAGATTAAATACTCTGAAACCATATGGCCTTAATGTAGACTTTAAGCTTAGTCCAGTCATGTAATATACAGTTTTGATACTATTCCTTCCCTAAATATATGATCTTATTAATTAAATATTTGTTGTATTCTGGATAAAAATAGGGAATTTTTTCCTTTTTCTTTTTTATTGAAATGAATGTTGTTGCCAAAGATTTTTTTGCCCATGAAGCGATTGACCTTTTATTTTTATATATATATTGTTTCATGGATTTAATATATTTCAACGGTCCCTGCATCTCTGGATTCTTTTGCTTTATGTTTGATATAAGTGTGGAGAGTTAATAAATATGATTAAAATTATATACCGTATATATATTTTACCAGTATTTATAATATTACACATAATGAATTTTGTAATTGGATATGTATGAGTTTTATATAAATGGTTGTTTCACTCGTGTTCACTGCTTGAAAAAGGATTTTGTATCCGAAACGTTGCCACGCCGTTCAGGCAATAAAGTACACTTTTTTCTATTTTGTGCTGCTTTTCTTCTTTTGATACTGAGGCTATTGGACTGCTGGTTGGGAAAGCTCTGCACGTTATTGAGGTAGTACTGGATGCTGTTCCAATTTTTTCTCTTTCTCTATATAATGAACCCCCCCTTTTTTTTTTTTTTTTTTTTTAATTGCCTTGTAAAAAATATATACATCATACAATGTATACATATCCGAAAATGGCACTAAAAATAATACAGCCATGTCAGTGAAAAAATGGCTGTTGCGAAATGGAAAACTAGAGATTAAATAAAAATTGGCAAAAATTAAATTAATTGTCCCATAATTGAGCTTGATTTAGGCTTTTCAACTAAGGAGTTAATCTTTGAACTGGCACCAGTGTTTACTGGTGCTACTGCCAAAAAGCTACATCCTCCATGATTCTGCATTTCTCAGTCCCTCTGTCTTCAAAATGTCAATCAATTGCTCCCTTTTCTCCCTCCTCTGTTACAATTTCACTAAAAACACAACCAATCAGGCCTAATTTAGGCTGTGATCACTGCAAATTACAGTCCTACTTTAAAAATTTAGTAGACTTTACTAAATATGCAATGAAACCCAAGATATGAAACAGGTTGAAATAAAATTGGGTTTCGACTATCAGTGATAGTCCTCAAATTAGTTGGCCTTAATGAGGATCTATCACTAGCTTAAAAAATTGAGTTGCATTAAATAAAAATCCTTGTGCTCCCCTGATTCTACTGCTCTTTCGTTTTGCGCTGCATCGCTCCATTGCAAAGGTAATCACTTTTTTTTTTTTTTTCCCTCTGGAGCGCAGTATGTGAATTCTCTGCTTTGCAGTTCAACTAGGCATTTCTTTTGTCTTCTCTGTGGGTATGCCCTTCCAACTCTGCCTCCTTGATGCTGCCAATCGCAGCTCAGCAAATGATCTACAGGGGTTGGACAAAATAATGGAAACGCCTAACGTTTTAGCATCATAATCTTCAAACATGTGGTGAACATGCAAACTGTGACATATTGTAATGTTTTGTAGTTGATTATTTGTGTTATGTGATGTATATGTAAATTAACTGTTTGTTTTGCATAATTGTAAGAACATTGAAAATCCAAGAGGTCTGCCATTGGTATCAGGTTCTCATCAAAGAGGCCAAATTGCTGGTGCTCATATGGCAGGCGCTAGTATAACAGAAAGTGCCCGAATGCTTGGCGTGTCAAGAGGTACTGTCTCCAAAGTAATGACTGCATTTGAAAGAGAAGGAAAAACCTCTGCAGCAAAGCACCGGTCCGGCCGAAAGTCAAAGTTGACTGAGAGGCCGTCGGACTCTAAAGCGAATTGTGAGAGAGGATCGCAAGACCACGGCTCCGAAAATCACTGCTGAGCTCAATGAACACCTACAGAACCCAGTTTCCATGAAACCTGTTCGTCGGGAGCTGCACAAATCTGGATTCCACGGAAGAGCTGCAATTAGAAAACCGCTGCTATCAATGACAAATGTTTCCAAGCGTTTAGAGTGGTGTAGAAACCTCCAGAATTGGTCCCTCGAGCAGAGGAAACGTGATATTCTCAGACGAATCATTGTTTACCCTATTTCCGACCTCCGGCCGAGTGTACATTTGGAGACAGCCGAAAGTAGCATTCCATCCAGACTGCCTTCTCCCAACCGTAAAACATGGCGGAGGTTCTGTGATGATCTGGGGTGCTAGTTCGTGGAGATCCGCTGGGCCAATGATATCCCTTCATTGGAGAATTAACAGCCAAGACTATTTAGGCATTTTGGGCGACCAAGTGCATCCAATGGTTCAAGCACTGTTCCCAGAGGGGAACGCCATCTTTCAGGATGATAATGCACCAATTCATACAGCTAGAATCGTTAAAGCATGGCACGAGGAACATTCTAATGAAGTTGAGCATCTCATCTGGCCCCCACAATCCCCAGACCTCAACATTGAGCATTTATGGTCAATTTTAGAGATTCAAGTTAGTCATAGATTTCCGCCGCCATCGTCGCTCAAAGAACTGGAGGGTGTTTTAACTGCAGAATGGGCTAAAATTCCTTTGGAAACAATTCACACCTTGTATGAATGTATACCTCGGAGCATTGAGGCTGTAATCGCCGCAAAAGTGGACCTACACCATATTAAACTAACTTTTTGATGTTTCCAGGTGTTTCCATTATTTTGTTCAACCCCTGTAGCTGTCTATCAGTCTCCAATGCTGCTGAGCTGTGATTGACAGTGAGTGGGAGGAAGGGTTGAAACAGCAGAATCAGTGTAGCTCAGACATTACAAGGAATTTCACTCAGTTTCTTTGAGCAAGTGACAGGCCCCCTTTTAAACAGCAGAAAAGAAAACCAATAAAAAAAAATTGACTCATTATGATATCTGAAAAATCTGGCAAAGACGACCCAAGACTGTTGAGCAGCTGGAATCCTACATCAGACTAGAATGAGACAACATTCTTCTCAAAAGTGCCAGCCATTGGTTTCTAGATGAAGAGGGGTTGCTATATAATGGTAGACATGACTCTGTCCGTACTTTGTTGAGATGTGTTGCTGCCACCAATTTCTAATATATTTTTTTTTTTTTAAATGAAATGAAAAAATGCCTAACTTTCACCTTCTTACATATTCTCTGTTTTGTGAATACATATGGATATAAAAGATTTCCAAATAATTGGATTTTTTTTCCTTTACATCTTACACAGCATCCCAATTTTTGGGGGGAATTGTGATTGTATTATACTTAGGTCATTGCATTCAAGAATAGATGAGGTGGAAAAAAAATTAATCTCATACAACTTTTATTTCATTTCAGAATTTATGAATCTTTATGCACTCGCACATCCGCAAGTGCATTCATCTGAGTTATATCATCCATTGATGCCTCTTTGCCCTTTGTTTGGATTTAGATATTTAAAATAGTCTCAACTGTGTTTAGGTAATGCTTTCATGCTTCCATGTTTGTGGATTTCATGCTTCCATGTTTGTGGATTTCATGCTTCCATGTTTGTGGATTTCATGCTTCCATGTTTGTGGATTTCATGCTTCCATGTTTGTGGAAGGGATTAAAGTGTTATTTAAACATCATCAGGTTAAAGGTTCTGGTATGTCGTAAGGCCCCGTCTCACTAAGCGATTTACCAACGATCACGACCAGCGATACGACCTGGCCGTGATCGTTGGTAAGTCGCTGTGTGGTCGCTGGGGAGCTGTCACACAGACAGCTCTCTCCAGCGACCAACGATCAGGGGAACAACTTCGGCATCGTTGAAACTGTCTTCAACGATGCCGAAGTCCCCCTGCAGCACCCGGGTAACCAGGGTAAACATCGGGTTACTAAGTGCAGGGCCGCGCTTAGTAACCCGATGTTTACCCTGGTTACCAAAAAAAACAAACAGTACATACTCACCATCTGATGTCCGTCAGGTCCCTTGCCGTCTGCTTCCTGCTCTGACTGAGTGCCGCCGTACAGTGAGAGCAGAGCGCAGCGGTGACGTCACTGCTGTGCTCTCACTTCTCACTGTACGGCGGCAGTCAGTGAGAGCAGGAAGCAGACGGCAAGGGACCTGGACACCGAAAGGCGAGTATGTACTGTTTTTTTTTTTTTTTACATTTACACTGGTAACCAGGGTAAACATCGGGTTACTAAGCGCGGCCCTGCGCTTAGTAACCCAATGTTTACCCTGGTTACCAGTGAAGACATCGCTGGATCGGTGTCACACACACCGATTCAGCGATGTCAGCGGGACCTCAACGACCGAAAAAAGGTCCAGGCCATTCCGACACGACCAGCGATCTCGCAGCAGGGGCCTGATCGCTGGTACGTGTCACACATAGCGAGATCGCTATGGAGGTCGCTGTTGCGTCACAAAACTTGTGACTCAGCAGCGATCTCGCTAGCGATCTCGCTATGTGAGACGGGGCCTTTATATTGACAGTTATTCAAAGGAAAAAAGGAAAGGACAAAACTGCTACAAAGCTGACCCTACATTAAGAAGAGATATCTGTAACCCAAACCACTTAAGATTTTATTGAAGCTTCAAGCAATCAACTTTATAGAAATGTAAAAAAAATGTATGGCTGTATGCATGCTCCCTTAGTGACAGTCAGTAGGATCAACCCTGCTAAGCCATCTATATGGACATGTAGGTCATAGGAAGCTGAATAAAATGATACCTTGATATATGCGATCTGATGTTTTATTCCAGAGAAATCCATGTTTTTTTATATGCAAATGAGCTGTTAAGATCTATTGGCTGGACACTGATCTGCATGAGGATCTTCCTCCAGAGCTTATTTTAAAGGGAACCTGTCAGCCCCCTCAGGCGTTTGTAACTAAAAGAGCCACTTTGTGCAGCACTAATGCTGCATTCTGAGAAGGTGGCTCCTTTAGTTATGATGCCTGCACATGCTGAAATAAACGCTTATAAAATGTGTCCCCTCATACCCTGAAATTGTCCCGGGGGCTGGACTTTCCTTCCTAATCAGACACAGCACAGCCGTCACTCCGGGCCTGTGGGTTCCGCCTCCTCTTGCTGCATTATTGTCTCCGACGCCTGCTCTGTAAGTACGAAGGGCAGCGCAACTGCGCATGCCCGAAAAAAAAACTTAATGCGCCGGGGTTGATAATGCTGCAAGAGGAGGTGGCACATTTTATAAACGTTTATTTCCGCGTGTGCAGGCATCATAACTAAAAGAGCCACCTTCTCAGAATACAGCATTTGTGCTGCACAAGGTGGCTCTTTTAGTTACAAACGCCTGAGGGGGGGTGACGGGTTCCCTTTAAATGAAAGTGGACATCACCAGTGTGCGACATGTAACAAACACAGAACAGTAGATTTGAACTTTGTCTCCTTATAAACACATTTGCTACAGCTTTGTTGTGTTACAGTAACATTACAGCCCTGTCTGCCTGTGAAATGAAAGCTGAAGCTGGGAGAAACCTGTAGGTGTGTCAGTTATAATCACACAGATCTGCAGTGATATCAGGAGAGCAGACAGTCAGTTATTACATGTCTCACACTGGTGATGCTGTGTTTCATTTAAAGGGAATCTGTCACCTACTTTTTCGTATATAAGCTTCGGCCACCGCCATCAGGGGCTTATCTACAGCATTCTGTAATGCTGTAGATAAGCCCCCAATATAACCTTAAAGATTTGAAAAACAAGTTAGATTATATTCACCTGGGGGGGCGGTCCGGTCCGGTGGGCGTCGTGATCCGTGTCCGGCGCCTACCATCTTCATGTGATGACGTCCTCTTCCTTGCTGCCTGTACTCTGTGCTGCCCTCAACAGATAAAGTACGCCTGCGCAGAAGCCGCGACAGGAAGCAAGGAAGAGGATGTCATCGCATGAAGATGGGAGGCGCCGGACCGTGACGCCCATTGGACGGGACCGCCAGATCCCCCCCAGGTGAGTATAGTGTAACTTGTCTTAATTATCTTTCAGGTTACACCGGGGGCTTATCTACAGCATTACAGAATGCTGTAGATAAGCCCCTGATGGCGGTGGCTGAAGCTTATATGCAAAAAAGTAGGCGGCAGATTCCCTTTAAAATTAGCTCTAGAGGCAGATTTTCAGGGAGATCTATGTCCGGCCAATAATTCTTAACAGCTAATTTACATATTAGGAAAAACATGGACTTTTCTGTGTTTTGTAACCAACCACGAGTAAATTGCAGTTATATCATTCTTGTATAGTTTTGTATCTTGAATAAAAGCAGGGATTTAAAAATGGTGCCATGTAATTACTCAGATTTAATTTACCTTAAATTTTAAAGGTAACCCATCAGAACAATTACTACCGAAACAGGTACAATTAAAATGATACTGGTTACGGAATAATCTTACATTCCATCACAGAAATGTATCTTTAACCGCTTACAAACAAACAAAAAAAGGTGTGGGATTACACTTTTTTGCAATTTCACCGCACTTGGATTTTTTTTCCCATTTTCTAGTACACGACATGGTAAAACCAATGGTGTCATTCAAAATTACAACTTGTCCCGCAAAAAACAAGCCATCACATGGCCATAATAGACGGAAAAATAAAAAAGTTATGGCTCTCAGAAGAAGGGAAGCAAAAAATGAAAATGCAAGACCGAAAAACAGCTCCAGGAGTTAAGCAAGTTGAAGATCTCTGAAATGCCTAAAGGTAAAGATTACACAGTTCTTTTTTAGAAAAAAAATATACATAGTTATTTTTTACATTTTAAACATTATAAAAAGAAACATGGGCTGATGCAAAAGTGTGGACACCGTTGAAAGTTTGTGTGCTCAGGTAACTTTGACCAAGGTTTCAGATCTTAATTAGCCTGTTAGGGTTATGGCTTGTTTACTATCATGATTATGAAAAAACTTGTGCTGTAAAACAGCAGCCATGAGTTCTTCTAAGCAGCTGCCTAGCACTATGAAAATGGTGGAGGCCAAAAAGCAGGAGAAGGCTACAAGTAGATAACAAGGCTTTTCAAGTTGATCTTTCCTTATTTTGAAATGTAATTAAGAAATGATAGTTAACAGAAACAATGGAGGTCAAGTTAAGGTCTGGAAGACCAAGCAAAATTGTGGTACATTGTTCTACTGTTCAGGGACGCTTGCACAAAGTTGGCCTTCATGGAAGAGTCATCAGAAGAAAACTGTTATCCCCATAAAAATCAGCGTCAGAAGTAGGCAAAAGGATTTTTATATTGGGATATAGTGAACATTTTGAATCCACAGTTAATACACAGAATTTAATAACATTAGGTCGTGATATTGAAAAATTTCATGTTTTTCACAAAAATGTGTTCGCCCCAAATTTTGTAATTTTCACAATGGATAATACTATAAAATGGACCCCCATAACTTGTTGTGCAATTTGTCCCGAACTTGAATATACCCCTTATGTGGTTAAAAACTTGTGTTTGGGTACATGGCAGAGCTAGGAAAGGAAAGAGCACTTTTTGCCTGGGATAGATTGTGAATGCCATGTCGCATTTTGAGAGCCCCTGACGTGAAAAAAGCAGAAACCCCCACAAGTGACCCCATTTGGAAAGTAGACCTTTCAAGGAATTCATCTAGGGTAACTCACAGAATTGTATAACATTGAGGCATTGGAAATATGACATTTTAGTGGTATAAATGTAATTTTTGTATTTGCTGCAAATGTTTGTTTGGTTTGTTAGGTACGCAAGGGTTAATAGGTGAAATAAGACCCCATAATTTATTGTGCAATTTCTCCCGAACGCGGTGCTGCCCCAAATGTTGTAGATTTTTTTTCTTTGGAGAATTGCAAATCTGGCAGTCTAGTACCCATACATTGTGCCTCCATACAGTGTAGAGTACCCATATATAGAGCCCAGTTTGTGCTCCACCTGTAAATTAAGTGCCTTCTCTCCATTACAATAATGCCAAACGTGACCAGTTGTTGTGGTTTAGGCACGGTGGGGCTCAGAAGGAGGGGGGCATTTGGATTTGGGAGCACAGGGGAGCACGCTATTACCCTATATCCTTCTATTTATTTGCACACCGGCTGATTCACTGCTATTAGGTAATACTTTTGATATTAGTTTATGTTATAATTGCCCATGATATAGGCTCTATTTGGGCACTGCTAGGAGCTCGGATGTACATGCGGGGCGTAAATAGTAGGACTTGTTGATAGCATGTATGCAGTAGGAGTTCTTAGATAGCACATATTTAACCTCATAAGTCCTTAATGGCTATGTTCTGTGTTATATATCTAAGTGAGCAGGTAACAATTTCTCGTGCCAGGTGTTATATATGAGGTTAATTCAATCGGTATGCCCGGTGCTGGGCACTAAATAAATATTGGCATAATTTCATCTCAATATGTATTTACCATATATGGCAATGTTACCATAGCATTAGCTCAACTGATATCATATCCTGCTATACATTGTAATTTATACATTTCATCGCACCTGCTACGCTCTGCATGTAGTTTTCTATATATTTCTCACTACAGGGCAAGTGGGATGAGCAAGGCTAAGTGCTAGAATTGGCACATCTTAGAGATGTTCCTTTTCTGGGGTGACTGGCACCTGATATTTTTAGCTGGGGGGGCAATAACCATGGTCCTTTCCTAGGCTATTAATATCAGCCCCAGGCTATGTCTTTCCCTTTGCTGGTTCTGAAAATTGCGCAGGCGCCCACGGCATTTTTCCCCAAAAAAATATAGTTTTATTAATTACATATATGTAACCTAATTTGCACACACACTACCAATTGGATTGCTAACTGACATCTATGTACCTATTCTGCATCTATTTACTGTATGTAAACCATGTCTTCAATCCTGTCGGCTCCTGCAGTGATTTTACAGAAGCCGACAAATTACCAGCTATTCTTCTTTCTATCTCTCTATGAAATATAAAGACATGTATACAATATACAGTATGTATGAAAGAATTTTGGGTTACGGGGGCCCAGAAGAAACGACCACTACGTCCGTTTTTTTAGAAAGATGTGTCAATATATAATCTTTATTCACATGAAAACATTACAAATCCTATAACAAACATTATAACAGGAACAGATGGGGTGCGGTCCCACATGGTGTGCAAAGACACCGCATGAACATAAAAACACTATAAGGGCGCCCGGAGCCTGAAACACATATACCCATACATGTCATAGCCAATAAGGGGTGGATGTATAATAGAATCTAATCCACAAGAGGATATCTCAATCACAAGTACACACCCGTATATTGGCATAAATATAACCCCCATACTAGGACCATTAAGAATACCGATCTTATATCAATGGTGGTTACCTCTCAGTAAAGGAGCGGGCGAAGTGGTCACAGGCTCCGTCCGTCCTCCCCAACGCACGTTTCGGCTAAAAACGCCTTCCTCAGGGGGCATGTGAGAAAAGGGAAAGAGCGCTATTTTATCCTCCACCTAACCGGAAGTGACCGGGAATGACCGGGAAATAACTTGTCTAAATTGTTGCTATGGCAACCACCATGCAAACACTCTGTGCACTAAATACATTACCCGAAAAATTACACGGCAGGCACATTGCACAACGCCGACCGCTGGGCAAACACAGGGCCCTGTGAGGTCCAGCGTCGGACATGTAACAGCGCCGGCCGAAGTAACAGAACGGGCTGTGCGCATGCGCAGTATATATAAAGGCTCAGATGCGGCCATCTTAACAGAGGGAGACAGGAAGCGCACAGATGCATAGAAAAAATACCAATGATAACGCTAAACATACTAAAAAACATAAAGGCACACCCTAGCAGATGAATGTAATAAGACATATAAGTGAGTACTGCTCCAACCAACATAAACTATACATGGGGACACTCATCACTACTGTTGCTCCCATAAATCAATACGGAAACGAGGTAGGAAGAGGATGCGTATATAATTATTTCAAGTTGCCCTGCAGAACATATAAATTAATGTTACTATGTTCAAAATATATTCTTGCTAAAAGTTCCACGGATCCCACAATTTTAAGCGTCCCACTCGGTGTGTCTTCCAAACAAGCTTCAATGATGTTAGTAGATCGCGTACAATGCTTCTTCATGGCCACAGCAAGTAGCGAGCAGATATTTAATGATAACATAGAGGCCAAAGAACATCCACCAGTCCACTCATGTGCCAAAAATAGGACAAACAGCTGAACTTAACCTAAAACGTAATACAAAAATTAATATCATACATAAAATAATAAAAACATAGCGGTGTCCGACCATAGTATATGAAAACAGGCGGGGATCACAGGAAGGGTGAGAAGCTAAGATGTTCGTTGAGGCCCCGTGGATGGACTGTGTCCAAAGTCCATATCCAACGGGACTCAAGTTGTGCCAACCATTGGGAAATATTCCCCCCCTGAATTCCCAAATCGATGATGTCAATACCCCTAACTCGTAATTCCTTACTGTTGGACATATGGTGTGTCTTAAAATGCCTGGGTATTGTCTTCAGGAGGGTTGCATCCTTCTGCCCGCTAGCTGCCTGTATGCCACGGACGTGCTCCCTGACCCGCACTTTAAGCTGGCGCGTGGTTAGGCCTACATAGATCAGGGAGCACGGACACGTGGCATAATAAATAACATTTTTAGACATGCATGTAATAGACTTTGAAATTTTGAAGTTCTTCCGACCAGAGGAATCAGTGAATGAGTCGCTATGGTCAATATTACTACAGGCTATGCAGCGACCACAAGGTCTACAACCACTCCTGACTGGAATGTCACTCAGAAACGTTCTGGGGGAGGTGTCATTGTAGTGGCTGCGTATCAGATGATCCCGCAAATTCCTTGCACGGCGGAACGTGATAGCAGGCTGACTTGGGAGGATCTTGGCAATAGTGGCGTCGGTCATGAGAATAGGCCATGCTCTAATAAGGGCAGCACGCACAGGTTCGGATTGGGTATTAAAGTTTGTAATAAATCTCACTACCCTGGGATCTTTAATATTAGTATTAGTATGATAGAGCTTTCCGACCATTTGGCCCTGTGGTACGCCCTTTTTATTGCCCTACAACTGTACCCTCTTTCAGCAAAACGCACCTTAAGTTTCTCAGCCTCCTCCTCAAACAGTGATTGTGTCGAACAGATACGTCGAAGACGTAAAAATTGTCCCACAGGTACTGCACGGATCATGTGTCTCGGATGTGAGGAGGAGGCGTGCAGCAGCATATCAGTAGACGTAGGTTTACGATATATATTAGTGCTGATGCCCCCCCTACAATCCCTACGAAGAATCACATCCAGGAATTCAATTTCATCTGGATGGTGTTTAACGGTAAGACGTATGTTTTGATCGTTGTTATTCAACACATTAAAAAAGGCATCCAAAGCTGGAGGGGTACCCTGCCAGATGAGAAAGACGTCGTCGATGTACCACGTCCAGGAGAGGACGCAGTCCACCGACGACGGCCGCCCATCCGACAGGAAGAGGTCCCTCTCCCACAGCCCCAGGATCAGGTTGGCATACGAGGGGGCAAAGGCCGCCCCCATAGAGAATATTGGAAGAGTTGTCGGATGAACATAAAGCCGCGGAGGTAGGTAGGATACCCCCATCTATTAGACCTCGCTCCAGAAAGTTCCCCCCCCTTTCCAATTGTAGTGCAATTGATCTTTTTGTGCAGGTGGTCACGAATGACTTTTTGAAAATTCCTCAGCACATCCAGGGGGATAATTTGACTGGGGAGGAGAGACAGAGGAGAGACTTATTAGAGCATGGCCTATTCTCATGACCGACGCCACTATTGCCAAGATCCTCCCAAGTCAGCCTGCTATCACGTTCCGCCGTGCAAGGAATTTGCGGGATCATCTGATACGCAGCCACTACAATGACGCCTCCCCCAGAACGTTTCTGAGTGACATTCCAGTCAGGAGTGGTTGTAGACCTTGTGGTCACTGCATAGCCTGTAGTAATATTGACCATAGCGACTCATTCACTGATTCCTCTGGTCGGAAGAACTTCAAAATTTCAAAGTCTATTACA
Source organism: Ranitomeya variabilis (assembly GCF_051348905.1). Taxonomy (NCBI): domain Eukaryota; kingdom Metazoa; phylum Chordata; class Amphibia; order Anura; family Dendrobatidae; genus Ranitomeya; species Ranitomeya variabilis. The sequence continues at coordinate 956,686,350 of NC_135232.1, forward strand.
TGCATGTCTAAAAATGTTATTTATTATGTCACGTGTCCGTGCTCCCTGATCTATGTAGGCCTAACCACGCGCCAGCTTAAAGTTGCGGGTCAGGGAGCACGTCCGTGGCATACAGGCAGCTAGCGGGCAGAAGGATGCAACCCTCCTGAAGACAATACCCAGGCATTTTAAGACACACCATATGTGCAACAGTAAGGAATTACGAGTTAGGGGTATTGACATCATCGATTTGGGAATTCGGGGGGGGGAATATTTCCCAACGGTTGGCACAACTTGAGTCCCGTTGGATATGGACTTTGGACACAGTCCATCCACGGGGCCTCAACGAACATCTTAGCTTCTCACCCTTCCTGTGATCCCCGCCTGTTTTCATATACTATGGTCGGACACCGCTATGTTTTTATTATTTTATGTATGATATTAATTTTTGTATTACGTTTTAGGTTAAGTTCAGCTGTTTGTCCTATTTTTGGCACATGAGTGGACTGGTGGATGTTCTTTGGCCTCTATGTTATCATTAAATATCTGCTCGCTACTTGCTGTGGCCATGAAGAAGCATTGTACGCGATCTACTAACATCATTGAAGCTTGTTTGGAAGACACACCGAGTGGGACGCTTAAAATTGTGGGATCCGTGGAACTTTTAGCAAGAATATATTTTGAACATAGTAACATTAATTTATATGTTCTGCAGGGCAACTTGAAATAATTATATACGCATCCTCTTCCTACCTCGTTTCCGTATTGATTTATGGGAGCAACGGTAGTGATGAGTGTCCCCATGTATAGTTTATGTTGGTTGGAGCAGTACTCACTTATATGTCTTATTACATTCATCTGCTAGGGTGTGCCTTTATGTTTTTTAGTATGTTTAGCGTTATCATTGGTATTTTTTCTATGCATCTGTGCGCTTCCTGTCTCCCTCTGTTAAGATGGCCGCATCTGAGCCTTTATATATACTGCGCATGCGCGCAGCCCGTTCTGTTACTTCGGCCGGCGCTGTTACATGTCCGACGCTGGACCTCACAGGGCCCTGTGTTTGCCCAGCGGTCGGCGTTGTGCAATGTGCCTGCCGTGTAATTTTTCGGGTAATGTATTTAGTGCACAGAGTGTTTGCATGGTGGTTGCCATGGCAACAATTTAGACAAGTTATTTCCGGGTCATTCCCGGTCACTTCCGGTTAGGTGGAGGATAAAATAGCGCTCTTTCCCTTTTCTCACATGCCCCCTGAGGAAGGCGTTTTTAGCCGAAACGTGCGTTGGGGAGGACGCACGGAGCCTGTGACCACTTCGCCCGCTCCTTTACTGAGAGGTAACCACCATTGATATAAGATCGGTATTCTTAATGGTCCTAGTATGGGGGTTATATTTATGCCAATATACGGGTGTGTACTTGTGATTGAGATATCCTCTTGTGGATTAGATTCTATTATACATCCACCCCTTATTGGCTATGACATGTATGGGTATATGTGTTTCAGGCTCCGGGCGCCATTATAGTGTTTTTATGTTCATGCGGTGTCTTTGCACACCATGTGGGACCGCACCCCATCTGTTCCTGTTATAATGTTTGTTATAGGATTTGTAATGTTTTCATGTGAATAAAGATTATATATTGACACATCTTTCTAAAAAAACGGACGTAGTGGTCGTTTCTTCTGGGCCCCCGTGACCCACAATTCTTTCATGTTTCTTAGCGACCTGTCCGCATATTAATCTTGTGGTCCTTTATAGTATGTTGTTGCTTGTTGTGGTTTTTGTTATTTATCAATATACAGTATGTATGTATAAAATATATATATATATATATATATATATATATATATATATATATATATATATATATATATATATATATATGTTGCTGACACATCTATATTTATATATATATATATATATATATATATATATATATATATATATATATATATATAATATATATATACACTCACTGGCCACTTTATTAGGTACACCTGTCCAACTTCTTGTTAACACTTAATTTCTAATCAGCCAATCACATGGCGGCAACTCAGTGCATTTAGGCATGTAGACATGGTCAAGACAATCACCTGCAGTTCAAACCGAGCATCAGTATGGGGAAGAAAGGTGATTTGAGTGCCTTTGAACGTGGCATGGTTGTTGGTGCCAGAAGGGCTGGTCTGAGTATTTCAGAAACTGCTGATCTACTGGGATTTTCACGCACAACCATCTCTAGGGTTTACAGAGAATGGTCCGAAAAAGAAAAAAAATCCAGTGAGCGGCAGTTCTGTGGGCGGAAATGCCTTGTTGATGCCAGAGGTCAGAGGAGAATGGGCAGACTGGTTCGAGCTGATAGAAAGGCAACAGTGACTCAAATCGCCACCCGTTACAACCAAGGTAGGCCTAAGAGCATCTCTGAACGCACAGTGCGTCGAACTTTGAGGCAGATGGGCTACAGCAGCAGACCACACCGGGTACCACTCCTTTCAGCTAAGAACAGGAAACTGAGGCTACAATTTGTACAAGCTCATCGAAATTGGACAGTAGAAGATTGGAAAAACGTTGCTTGGTCTGATGAGTCTCGATTTCTGCTGCGACATTCGGATGGTAGGGTCAGAATTTGGCGTAAACAACATGAAAGCATGGATCCATCCTGCCTTGTATGGAGCATCTTTGGGATGTGCAGCCGACAAATCTGCGGCAACTGTGTGATGCCATCATGTCAATATGGACCAAAATCTCTGAGGAATGCTTCCAGCACCTTGTTGAATCTATGCCACGAAGAATTGAGGCAGTTCTGAAGGCAAAAGGGGTCCAACCCGTTACTAGCATGGTGTACCTAATAAAGTGGCCGGTGAGTGTATGTATATGTGTGTATATATATATATATATATATATATATATATATATATATATATATATATATATATATATATATATATATATATATACATACATACATATATATACATACATACATATATATATATATATATATATATATATATATATATATATACATACATACATACATATACATACATATATATATATATATATATATATATATATATATATATATATATATATATATATATATATATATATATACTGCTCAAAAAATAAAGGGAACACTAAAATACCACATCCTAGATATCTCTGAATGAAATATTCCAGTTGCAAATTTTTATTCATTGCATAGTGGAATGTGTTCAATAAAGCATAACAATTATCAATGCAAATCAAAATGAATATCCCATGGTCTGGATTTGGAATGATACTCAAAATCAAAGTGTAAAATCAAATTACAGGCTGATCCAACTTCAGTGGAAATGCCTCGTGACAAGGAAAAGATGCTCAGTATTGTGTGTGGCCTCCACGTGCCTGTATGACCTCCCTACTGTTCAACGCCTGGGCATGCTCCTGATGAAGCGGCGGATGGTCTCCTGAGGGATCTCCTCCCAGACACCTGGACTAAAGCATGTGCCAACTTCTGCACAATCTATGGTGCAACGTGACATTGGTGGATGGAGCGAGACATGATGTCCCAAATGTGCTCAATCAGATTCAGGTCTGGGGAATGGGTGGGCCAGTCCATAGCTTCAATGCCTTCATCTTGCAGGAACTGCTGGCACACTCCAGCCACATGAGGTCTGGCATTATCCTGCATTAGGAGGAACCCAGGGCCAACTGCACCAGCATATGGTCTCACAGGGGGTCTGAAGATCTCATCTCGGTACCTAATGGCAGTCAGGCTACCTCTGGCGAGCACATGGAGGGCTGTACGGCCCTCCAAAGAAATGCCACCCCACACCATTACTGACCCACTGCCAAACTGGTCATGCTGAAGGATGTTGCAGGCAGCAGATCGCTCTCCACGGCATCTCCAGACTCTGTCACGTCTGTCACATGTGCTCAGTGTGAACCTGCTTTCATCTGTGAAGAGCACAGGGCGCCAGTGGCAAATTTGCCAATCCTGGTGTTCTGTGACAAATGCCAAGCATTCTGCATGGTGTTGGGCTGTGAGCACAACCCCCATCTGTGGACATCGGGCACTCAGACCATCCTCATGGAGTCAGTTTCTAACCATTTGTGCAGACACATGCACATTTGTGGCCTGCTGGAGGTCATTTTGCAGAGCTCTGGCAATGCTCCTCGTGTTCCTCCTTGCACAAAGGTGGAGGTAGCAGTCCTGCTGCTGGGTTGTTGCCCTCCTACGGCCCCCTTCACATCTCCTGGTGTACTGGCCTGTCTCCTGGTAGCGCCTCCAGCCTCTGGACACTACGCTGGCAGACACAACAAACCTTGCCACAGCTCGCATTGATGTGCCATCCTGGACGAGCTGCACTACCTGAGCCACTTGTGTGAGTTGTAGAGTCCGTCTCGTGCTACCACGAGTGTGAAAGCACAATGAACATTCAAAAGTGACCAAAACATCAGCCAGAAAGCATTGGTACTGAGATGTGGTCTGTGGTCCCCATCTGCAGAACCACTCCTTTATGAAGGGTGTCTTGATAATTGCCAATAATTTCCATCTGTTGTCTATTCCATTTGCACAACAGCTTGTGAAATGAATTGTCAATCAGTGTTGCTTCCTAAATGGACAGTTTGATTTCACAGAAGTTTGATTTACTTGGAGTTATATTCTGTCGTTTAAGTGTTCCCTTTATTTTTTTGAGCAGTGTATATATACATCTATTCTATGTGTCAGTGTGATTTTACTGTAGCCGCATATGAATTGCTGGCTTTTCAAAGGACTCCGGTGCGTATTTCTCGCAAGTCACACGGATGGTCCGTGTGGTGTGCGATTTTTTTTTTTCTCGCACACATAGACTTGCATTGACGAGTCTCGGACGATATACGCGTACAATCACAGCATGCAGCATATCACTCGCATGTATAATATCGCCGAGAAAAAAAACGGTGATGTGAGCTTCCCCAAAGATTAACAGCAGTCCGAGTGCTATGCAATGTTTTCTCACATAGCACTCGTCCATATTCCTCGCTAGGGTGACTCCGGCCTTATTGTTTTTATTTATTTTTGCTCCGATTTGTTCGTCAGTTCAGTACAATTACAGTGATACCAGATTTATAGTTTTTATTGCTCTTTTTACAGTCTGAAAATATTTTACAAAAATTAATTTGTTTTTGCATCATCATATTTTGAGAGCTCTAACCTTTTTTATTTTTTGGCCAAATTAATCATATTAAGGCTACTTTCACACTAGCGTCATTTGCAATGTGTCGTTCAGGAGAAAGAATGCATCCTGCAAAGTTGTCTGCAGGATGCATTTTTTCCCCACAGACTTACATTACCGACGCATTGCGACATATTGCCACACGTCGCAACCGTCGTGCAACGGTTGCGTCGTGTTTTGGCGGACCGTCGGCACAAAAAAAGTTGCATGTAACGTTTTTTTATGCGTCGAGTCCGCCATTTTCGACCGTGCATGCATGGCCGAAACTCCACCCCCTTCTCCCCAGACCTTGCAATGGGGCAGCGGAAGCGTCGTAAGACTGCTTCCGCTGCCCACGTCGGCCATTTATTTCACAGCATGCGTCGGTACGTCGGCCCGACGCACTGCGACGGGCCGTACCGACGCTAGTGTGAAAGCAGCCTTAGGCTTGTTTTTTGCAGGACAGATTGGCGTTTTCATTTATACCATTCTTTTTTACATATTACTTTTTGATCGCTTTTTATTCACTTTTTTGTGAGTCAGTATGATGAAAAAGTGACATTTTTGGCATGTTTATATTTTTTTTAAATGAAAAAAATAATGTGCCAGTATAGAGCGGGTCATCCAGATGTGGCTATACCAATTATTTTTTTTGTCCATACGTGTGGGACATGTCTAATTTTTATTTTGATCACTTGTCTCATTCACTGCTATTATCATGTACACTAGTGTATGAGTCTGTCAGTGGCTCACTGACAGCCTGTGAGACCCAGCTTATAGCTCGATCTCACATGCCACTGTACTCTCAGGTCATCACATGACCTCAGGGTACCATGATACCCTGGGGTTATCACATGACCTCAGGGTACCATGGTAACCATCGTGGCCCTCGATTTCCATCGCGGGGGTCCGATGGTTACTAAGGGGCTCTTGTGACTCCCTTGTAACAACTTAAATATATTTAAGGGGTTAATCGGCCTGGATCAGTCGTAAAACCGTCCGGGTCTGATACTGCAGAGTGTTAGCTGTCATGTACAGTTGACACTTGCGGGAATTGCTGTTGCTTGGCAGTGCTATTCTCTTATTCCCCATCAACTTTTAAAATGGCAATAAGGGAATAAGTACCCGTAATGACTGCCATTGTAGTGCATATCGACTGTTGTTAAGGTGTTAAAATAGAACTCTTTGACCACAATGATCAAATGGAGAAAATAGGGCACGGAATTTCAGGGAAAGAACATCTTGCCAGCCATTAAGCGTAAGGGTGAATAAATTATGCTTCAGGGCTGTGTTGCAAACAAAGGCATGGGGAACATTTCATGGGTAGACAGAAAAATGGATTCAATGAAATTTAACCCCTTAACGACCGCCGATACGCCTTTTAACGGCGGCCGCTAAGGGTACTTAAACCACAGCGCCGTTAATTAACGGCGCTGTGGAAAAAGTGAATAGCGCCCCCCAGAGTCGGATTTTCTCTGGGGTCTCGGTTGCCGAGGGTAGCCGAGACCCCAGAGAACATGATTCGGGGGTTTTTTACCGACCCCCGAGTTGCGATCGCCGGTAATTAACCGTTTACCGGCGGTCGCAACAAAAAAAAAAAAAAACGCGATGTGCCGTTTAATTTCTCTGTCCTCCGATGTGATCGCACATCGGAGGACAGAGAAATAGGGTCCCCGATGGCCTCCGGTAGCCCCCCAATACTCACCTATCTCCCTCGGTGCTCCTCGTGGGTCCCCATGGGCGCCACCATCTTTTTTCCGGGAAAAAATGGCGGGCGCACGCGCAGTGCGCCCGCCGCCTGGCACCCAGAAGATCTTTGGGGTCTCGGCTGCCGGGGGTAGCCGAGACCCCAAAGAACATGATTGGGGTCGGTTTGCACCGACCCCTGTTTTGCGATCGCCGGTAATTAACAGTTTACCGGCGACCGCAAAAAAAAAAAAAAAAAAGCAATCTGTAATTCTCTGTCCTCTGATGTGATCACACATCAGAGGACAGAGAAATAGGGGGATTCGGGGACCCTAACATACTCACCCGGTGTCCCTGGGTCCTCTTCTGTCTTCTCCTGCCAGCCGGCTTTTTCCTCATGGCGGGCGCATGCGCAGTGCGCCCGCCATCTGCTGCCATCTGCCGGCCGGCAGGAGAAGACGAGTTGGGGCTAAAATTAGGGTTAGGGTTAGGGTTAGGGTTAGGGTTAGGGTTAGAGTTAGGGTTAGGGCTAGGGTTAGGGTTGGGGCTAAATTTAGGGTTAGGGTTAGGGCTAGGGTTAGGGTTAGGCTACTTTCACACTAGCGTTTTTTGGCTTCCGTCGCAATGCGTCGGAGAAAAAACGCATCCTGCAAAAGTGCTTGCAGGATGCGTTTTTTCTCCATTAGCTTGCATTAGCGACGCATTGCGACGGATTGCCACATGTCGCATCCGTCGTGCGACGGCGGACCGTCGGCACAAAAAAAGCTACATGTAACTTTTTTGTGCGACGTGTCCGCCATTTCCGACCGCACATGCGTGGCCGGAACTCCGCCCCCGCCTCCCCTCACAATGGGGCAGTGGATGCGTTGAAAAAACAGCATCCGCTGCACCCGTTGTGCGGCGCTTACAACGCTAGCGTCGGTACGTCGGCCCGGCACACTGCGATGGGCCGAGTACGACGCTAGTGTGAAAGTAGCCTTAGGCTTCTATCACACTTGCGTCGGTACGGGGCGGTCGCAATGCGTCGGCCCGACGTACCGATGCACGTTGTGAAAATTGTGCACAACGTGGGCAGCGGATGCAGTTTTTCAACGCATCCGCTGCCTAGTCTATGTCCTGGGGAGGAGGGGGCAGAGTTACGGCCACGCATGCGCGGAAATGGCGGACGCGACATACAAAAAAAAGGTTACATTGAACTTTTTTTGTGACGACGGGGCTAAAGTTATGGTTAGGGTTGGGGCTAAAGTTAGGGTTAGGGTTGGGGCTAAAGTTAGGGTTAGAGTTGGGATTAGGGTTTGGATTAGGGTTGGGATTAGGGTTACGTTTGGGATTAGGGTTAGGGGTGTGTTGGATTTAGGGTTTTTATTAGGGTTATGGTTAGAGTTGAGATTAGGGCTGTTTTGGGGTTAGGGTTGTGATTATCGTTAGGGTTGTGATTAGGATTATGGATCGGGTTAAGATTAGGGTTAGGGGTGTGTTGGAGTTAGGGTTGGAGTTATAATTTGGGGGTTTCCACTGTTTAGGTACATCAGGGGGGTCTCCAAACATGACAGCCAATTTTGCGCTAAAAAAGTCAAATGGTGCTCCCTCCCTTCTGAGCTCTGCCGTGCGCCCAAACAGTGGTTTACCCCCACATATGGGGCATCAGCGTACTCGGGATAAATTGGACAACAACTTTTGGGGTCCAATTTCTCCTGTTACCCTTGTGAAAATAAAAACTTGGGGGCTAAAAATCTTTTTTGTGGGAAAAAAAATATTTTTTTATTTTCACTACTCTGCATTATAAACTTCTGTGAAGCACTTGAGCATTCAAAGTTCTCACCACATATCTAGATAAGTTCCTTAGGGGGTCTAGTTTCCAAAATTTGGTCACTTGTGGGGGGTTTCTACTGTTTAGGTACATCAGGGGCTCTGCAAACGCAACATAACACCCACAGACAATTCTATCAAAGTCTGAATTCCAAAATGGCGCTCCTTCTCTTCCGAGCTCTGCCGTGCGCCCAAACAGTGGTTTACCCCCACATATTGGGTACCAACATACTCAGGACAAATTGGACAACAACTTTTGGGGTCCAATTTCTCCTGTTACCCTTGTGAAAATAAAAACTTGGGGGCTAAAAATCTTTTTTGTGGGAAAAAAAAATATTTTTTTATTTTCACTACTCTGCATTATAAACTTCTGTGAAGCACTTGAACATTCAAAGTTCTCACCACATATCTAGATAAGTTCCTTAGGGGGTCTAGTTTCCAAAATTTGGTCACTTGTGGGGGGTTTCTACTGTTTAGGCACATCAGGGGCTCTCCAAACGCGACATGGCGTCCGATCTCAATTCCAGTCAATTTTGCATTGAAAAGTCAAATGGCGCCCCTTTGCTTCCGAGCTCAGCCATGCACCCAAACAGTGGTTTACCCCCACATACGGGGTGTCGGCGTACTCAAGACAAATTGTACAACAACTTCTGGTGTCCATTTTCTCCTGTTACCCTTGGTAAAATAAAAATTTGGAGGCAAAAAGATCATTTTTGTAGAAAAAATGCGATTTTTTTTATTTTCATGGCTCTACGTTATAAACTTCTGTGAAGCACCTGGGGGTTTAAAGTGCTCACCACACATCTAGATAAGTTCCTTAAGGGGTCTAGTTTCCAAAATGGTGTCATTTGTGGGGGGTCTCCACTGTTTAGGCACATCAGCGGCTCTCCAAACGTGACATGGCGTCCGATCTCAATTCCAGCCAATTCTACATTGAAAAAGTAAAACGACACTCCTTCTCTTCCAAGCTCTGCGGTGCACCCAAACAGTGGTTTACCCCCACATATGGGGTATTGACGTACTCAGGAGAAATTGCACAACAACTTTTGTGGTCTAATTTCTCCTGTTACCCTTGTGAAAATAAAAATTTGGGGGCAAAAAGATCATTTTTGTAGAAAAAAATGCGATTTTTTTATTTTCACGGCTTTACGTTATAAACTTCTGTGAAGCACTTGGGGGTTCAAAGTGCTCACCGAATATCTAGATAAGTTCCTTAAGGGGTCTAGTTTCCAAAATGGTATCACTTGTGGGGGGTTTCCACTGTTTAGGCACATCAGGGGCTCTCCAAACGCGACATGGCATCCGATCTCAATTCCAGCCAATTCTGCATTGAAAAAGTCAAACGGTGCTCCTTCACTTCCAAGCTCTGCGGTGCACCCAAACAGTGGTTTACCCCCACATATGGGGTATTGACGTACTCAGGAGAAATTGCACAACAACTTTTGTGGTCTAATTTCTCCAGTTACCCTTGTGAAAATAAGAATTTGTGGGCGAAAAAATCATTTTTGTGAAAACAAATGCGATTTTTTATTTTCACGGCTCTACGTTATAAACTTCTGTGAAGCACTTGGGGGTTCAAAGTGCTCACCACACATCTAGATAAGTTCCTTAAGGGGTCTAGTTTCCAAAATGGTATCACTTGTGGGGGGTTTCCACTGTTTAGGCACATTAGGGGCTCCCGAAACGCGACATGGCGTCTGATCTCAATTCCAGCCAATTCTGCATTGAAACAGTCAAACGGTGCTCCTTCACTTCCAAGCTCTGCGGTGCGCCCAAACAGTGGTTTACCTCCACATATGGGGTATCAGTGTACTCAGGAAAAATTGCACAACAAAATTTGTGGTTAAATTTCTGTTTTTACACTTGTGAAAATTAAAAAAAATGGTTCTGAAGTAAAATGTTTGCAAAAAAAAGTTAAATGTTCATTTTTTTCTTCCACATTGTTTCAGTTCCTGTGAAGTACGTAAAGGGTTAATAAACTTCTTGAATGTGGTTTTGAGCAGCTTGAGGGGTTCAGTTTTTAGAATGGTGTCACACTTGGTTATTTTCTATCATATAGACCCCTCAAAATGACTTCAAATGAGATGTGGTCCCTAAAAAAAAATGGTGTTGTAAAAATGAGAAATTGCTGGTCAACTTTTAACCCTTATAACTCCCTAACAAAAAAAAAAATTGTTTCCAAAATTGTGCTAATGTAAAGTAGACATGTGGGAAATGTTATTTATTAACTATTTTTTGTGACATATCTCTCTGATTTAAGGGCATAAAAATACAAAATTTGAAAATTGCAAAATTTTAAAAATTTTCGCCATATTTCCATTTTTTTCATAAATAATCGCAAGTAATATCGAAGAAATGTTACCACTAACTTGAAGTACAATATGTCACGAAAAAACAATCTCAGAATCAGTGGGATCCGATAAAGCGTTCCAGAGTTATAACCTCTTAAAGTGACACTGGTCAGAATTGTAAAAATTGGCTCGGTCATTAAGTACCAAATTGGCTCTGTCACTAAGGGGTTAAACAAATTCTTGATGCAAACACAACACCATCGGTATAAGGGTGTGTTTCCACGGTCAGGAAACGCTGCATGTTTGACGCAGCGTCCAGATGTTGCAGCATAGTGGAGGGGATTTCATGAAATCCCGTCTCCACTATGCGTTAAAATATGCACGCGGCACACACGCGTAAACAGACATGCGGCGCGTCTTTTCAGAAAGCAGCATGTCTGTTTACAATGCAACGACGCTCCATCGCCATGCCATAAATTTACCATAAACAATCATTAGATGCGGTAAAACCGCATCTAATGATTAGTCACATGCGTAGTAACTGCGTAAACGCAGCTTACTACGCATGTCTACTAATTTACATGCCGGCTCACCTGTCCTTCTGCCGGAAGTCCCTCGTCCACAGCAGTTCTCGCGATAACTTAGCTTATCGCGAGAACTGCCATGCACATGACTGGGGGTTATCTCCAGTCACTAGGCTGGTTCTCACGGTCAGCTGATTGTGAGAACGCTGCAGTGTAGGTGATTGCTGGAGAGTTATCTCCAGCGATCATCTACAGGCTCTGCTACATATGGATGTCAGGCATCCAGATGTAGCAGAGCTGGACTCGACTAGACTGTGTGCACATACAACTCACAACATACAACATTGAACATACAACCTACACCATACAACATGCAACATATACCATACAACATGCACCATGCAACATACACCATGGGACATTCGACATACAACATGCACTATGCGACATACAACATGCGACATACAACATACAATTTGCAACATACACCATGCAACATGCACCATGGGACATGCGACATACAACATGCACTATGTGACATACAACATGCACCATGCGACATGCAACATATGACATGCGACATACACCATGCGACACACATCATGCACCATGCGACATACAACATGCACCATGCGACATACAACATGCAACATGCGACATGCAACATACAGCATGCAAAATACACCATGCAACATGCAACCTACACCATGCAGCATACAACATGCGACATGCACATGCTATACAACATGCAGCATACAACATGCACCATACAGTACATACAACATACACCATACAACACATACATACACTACATACAATATATATATATAGACACAGTACATACATATATACATCCAGTACATACAGCATACATGTAGACATACAGTACATACAACATAGAGTACATACTCACCATCACCTTGATCCCCGAAGCCATTGTCACCTGTAAAAAAAATATTAAAATAATAAACAAACAATATACCCCCTGATCCGCAGAAATCCAATTAAAACGAGTGTCCCAGGACGATCTCCCGTGGAGAGCAGCCACATAAGCTGATGCGACCGCTCTCCAGGGGCTCCAGGAATACAATGACTGAAGGTATCCTTCAGAAATGTATTCCTCTGCCTCTATGAGAAATAGGAGCCATTGTCTCCTGTCAGTGTGTCACTGAAGGTCTATAGAGCAGTGACATCACCCGATGTCACTGTTCTATAGGGAAGATCATCGTGGGACACTCGTTATTAATTGGACTACGGCGGAAAGTTAGTATGCGGTTGGTTTATTTTTTATTTTTTTGCAGGTGATCGAGTATGGTAAGTATGGTGAAATTAAGAATATTAAAATACTTTTTTCTGGCTGTGTCTTTTTTTTTTTTAACTCTTTTACTACAATAGGATTAGTAATGGATAGGCGTCTTATTGATGCCTCTCCATTACTAACCAGGCTTAATGTCACCTTACAATAGCAAAGTGACATTAACCCCTTATTACCCCATATCCCACCACTACGGGGGAAGGGGAAGAGAGGGGCTAAGTGCCGGAATTGGCGCATCTTACAGATGCGCCATTTCTGGGGGGGCTGGTATTTGTAACCGGGGAAGGGCCAATAACCATGGCCCCTCTCTAGGCTATGAATATCAGCCTGCAGCTGTCTGCGTACAAATTGGCTACAAATTATAGGGGGACCCCACGTCATTTTTTTGTGGGGTCCCCCTATTTTTATAGCCAGTAAAGGCTACGCAGACAGCTGCGGGCTGATATTCATAGCCTGGGAAGCTCCATGGGTATTAACCCCTTCCCAGGCTACAAACATCGGTCCCCCAGTCGCTGGCTTTCCCTCTCTGGTGCAGAAAATTGCGCGGGAGCCCACGCCATTTTTTTTCACATTTTTTTTTAAATTAAACATATTGCGTTTAAGGCCGGACCATAGAAATACATGCAGCCGCACACTCCGGTCCCAAGTGCCGGCGGCAGTGCTGGGTATTGAAGCGGTCATGTGCACGGCAGTTCTCGCAGTAAGCTAAGCTCCGTCGGCAGGACAGGTAAGCCGGCATGTGAATTAGTAGACATGCGTAGTAAGCTGCTTTAACGCAGTTACTACGCATGTGACTAATCATTAGATGTGGTTTTACTAATGAATCTAATGATTCTCTATGGTAAATTTATGGCGCGGCCTTCATGCTGCCCTAGACACTTTTTGTGGTCGTGCTCCTTACTGACGTCACACTTTATTTTACTATTTAAGGCAGACCTACTCTGTAAAACACTTTTAAAATTAAACACTAAAAGAATGAATGTCTGCACTTGCTGCGCACAGGTTCAGTCTTTTTGAACGTTTTTTAACACCTTCAGCTTTTGAAAGTCATCAAGAGATTAAAATAGGTAACCTAACCATTGCTTCAGGGAGGAGAGGCCTAGTGATACAGAGACATGCTGTCTGCTCATTCTCCCCTCCTCATTACTGAAGGTGTTCAAATGGAAGCCAAGAGCAGACAGGTAGCAGGCATCAGAGCAAGCCTGCAGCCACATTGTGTGCAGCTACACTGACACTTTGAGCGCCCTGCTGCACTCATCCAGTGTCGCTTGTTTCACACTTGCGGTGTTTTTTTTTCAAATCAGGCAAAATCAGGTTTTTAAGCCAAATCTTAATCCTTTCAGGATCCACTTTTTGCCCATTCACTTCAATGGTGTCAGGTAGAATCCAGTTACTTCAGGTTGCTTCCTGACACCATTAAAGTGAATGGACAAAATACTGGATCCTGAAAGGATCAGGATTTGGCTGAAAAACCTGATTTTGCCTGACTTGAAAAAAAGCACAAACGTGAAACCAGCCTCAGTGAGCAAGAGCAGACTTGCAAGCTGATTTTAGACAGCACTCACTTTTGCTAACAATAAGAGAGGAGAGCTGACAATAAAGACAAACTTTAGTATACAAATACGAGAGTGCTGCAAAACACCCTCATTTGCATATTACATAAAGTAGATTTAAGTTTATAGCACCAATAAAAACTATTCTATAGTAATATGCCCCCTAATCCCCATTCTAAAGCGTCAGCCTCCCAAAATCCCCAGGTTGCATGGCACCAGCCTCCCCTGTTCACCAGTATATAGCAGCACCAACCTCCCCTATCCCCTGTATAGAGCAGCACCAGTCTCCCCTGTTCACCAGTATATAGCAGCACCAGCCTCCCCAGTTCACCAGTATATAGCAGCACCAGCCTCCCCTGTCACCAATATGTAGCAGCACCAGCTTCCCCTGTTCACCAGTATATAGGAGCAGCCTCCTCTGTTCACCAGTATACAGCACAGCCTCCCCTGTTCACCAGTATACAGCACAGTCTCCCCTGTTCACCAGTATACAGCACAGCCTCCCTTTTTCACCAGCATCCCCTGTTCACCACTATACAGCACAGCCTCCCATGTCACCAGCCTCCCCTATTCACCAGTATACAGCACAGCCTCTCCTGTCATCAGCCTCTTATGTTCGCCAGTATACAGCACAGCCTCCCTTTTTCACCAGGCTTCTCTGTTTACCAATATACAGCACAGCCTCCCTTTTTCCCCAGCCTCCCATTCACCAGTTTTCAGCACAGCCTCCCTTTTTCACCATCCTCCCCTGTTCACCAGTATACAGCACAGCCTGCACTGTCATCATCCTCCCCTGTTCACCAGTATACAGCACAGCCTGCCCTGTCACCAGCCTCCCCTGTTCACCAGTATACAGCACAGCCTGCACTGTCATCATCCTCCCCTGTTCACCAGTATACAGCACAGCCTCCCCTGTTCACCAGTATACAGCACAGCCTGCACTGTCATCATCCTCCCCTGTTCACCAGTATACAGCACAGCCTGCCCTGTCACCATCCTCCCCTGTTCACCAGTATACATTGTCACGCTCATGCCCTGACTGGTGGGCGTGAGCTCGGAGAGTTTGTGGCCCCACTGTGTCACGAACCAGACTACCCTGGATGGCTGGCAGGCACGGCAGAGACAGGGCTGGCAGGCACAGCAGAGACACAGGACTGGCAGGCACGGCAGAGACACAGGGCTGGCAGGAATGGCAGAGACACAGGGCTGGCAGGCACGGCAGAGACACAGGGCTGGCAGCATGGCAGAGACACAGGGCTGGCAGGAACGGCAGAGACACAGGGCTGGCAGGCACGGCAGAGACACAAGGCTGGCAGGCACAGCAGAGACGCAGGGCTGGCAGGCATGGAAGAGACACAGGGCTGGCAGGAATGGCAGAGACACAGAGCTGGCAGGAACGGCAGAGACACAGGGCTGGCAGGAACGGCAGGGACACAGGGCTGGCAGGAACGGCAGATTGGTGTGGTGTATGAAGGAAAAGGTAGGGACCTGCTCACAAAGGAGGTGAAGGTACGAATATGAATTATGAACAGATAGGGACCTGTTCACCCAAGAGGTGCAGGTAAGAAAATAAGCAGGAAGGAATGGAGTATGAAGGAACAGATTGGGACCTGTTCACACAGGAGATGCAGGTATCGAAATAAGCAGGAAGGAATGAATTGTGAAGGAACAGGTTGGGACCTGTTCACGCAGGTAGAAAACTGCAAGACTGCGGATAGGAGTGGTAGAGCAGCAGGAGATGGTGCAGCAACAGAAGCTAAGCAGAGTGGAACCACAAGGAATGCGGAGAGGGGCTACAACAAGAGATTTCTGCAGCAGCAGGAACGGAGCAGAGTAGAGTAGAATGGAGCAGAACCGCAGGAGTGCGGAGCAGAGGTAAAGAAAAAAGACACGGACCAGGATATTCTGCCTCCTGAAGGGCAGACAAACATATAAGGCCGTCCCCCTATACACAGCTAGGAAGCATGCAGAGAGCAGAGGCACAGAATATGGAGCTGGCAACAGACTGAACACAACATGACATGGAGCAGGTAGTAAGGTGGTGTGTGATGGATGGGAGGCCATGTAGTGATGCCAGCAGAGTTGTTACAGTACCCCCCTTTACGGCCCCTCTTCTTCAAGCCCACCAGAATTACTTGTAGAAGAAGGATAGGAGCACACATAGTCAGAGCCATCACGACATTCCTCAGGTAGGATGAGGTAGCTGTGACATTAGAGATCACAGGTTACCCAGTCTCTTTGAGTCCAGCAAGATCAGCTTCCCACACTGAAGATACAAGGGCCAGGACTTCTTTCATCTGGTTGACAGAAAGCAGGGACTTGGAAGCTTCTGTTTTGACCTCAGCATTATCTGATTCTTTGGAAACTGAAGCCACCTTCACTGGATCCAACTTAAACCCTCCATCACAAGAAAATTGAGCCTCCTCCTTTAGACTGGTGGAAAGCAGAGATGAGCACACTTCTGTCTTAGGATCTTGACCCAATGGCCACATGGAAGCTGGAGGCATACGTACAGGAGACATCTTCAGCCTGGTACCCTGAGAAAACTGGACCTTCTCTTCTGGATTAGAGGATGAGTAAGTCTCTGTCTTGCTATTTTCACCAGGTAGCCAGTTGGAAGCAGACGGTATACATTTAGGAAGCACTTTCAGCCTGTTACTCTGAAAAAACTGGACCACCTCATCCTCAGGACTGGGAAAAAATGGAGATACATAGGTCTCAGTTCCTGCCTCTTCATCCACCTGCCACATGGAACCCAAAAGCATCTTTACTGGATGCATCTTCTGCCCATGGTCAAGAGAAAAACTTTCAAGTGACAGGGATGTTCCTGGGAACTGGTCACTGGTATTGTCGCTAGAGGTGTGTGGAGAGAGCACCACTGCTTCCTTATCTTCAGTGGCGTCAGCACACCATGACTTAACCAGCAGATCAGGTGGAGAAGTTGACATCACTATAGACTGACCTTGCATTATAGGAACTAAAGACCTCTGGAGACTAGGTAGTTCAAAATGATGCACCATGCTGGGTCTTCGGACTGGACTGGGCAGTAGAGTACCCGTCTCAGAACGACCAATGGGCAAACTGGTCAGCAAGTGGAAAACAAATTTCTTTGAATATAATGCTCCGATTTGGAGCTGTAGTAGTCCCTACAACACTGGACTGTTCATAAGTAGGCCTCGGCATTCACCAAACACCTTCACAGGATTCTGGAGCTGTGGAACAGGAACCACGCATAGACTCCGTCTTGTTTGCAGCTTGAATATATTTGCAGAGCCGAAGCTCCCACAAGGCACCGGAACAGACATAGACTTTAGTGGAAGGGAGTTATTCTCACCAAGGGCAGTCTCTCCTACTGGCCCAAGGTTCTGGAGCTTTAGATCCTTTGGACAGAGACCGTCTGGGTGTTCCTCACGACCGCAGCAATATAGTAAGCCCTTCTTATGGTTGGTCTTAGACTGGTGCTTTGCTAGTCCACTCTTGACAGTCTTTTTGGTTCTATTTGAGTAGCTGCTTTTTCAGGGAGAGGTACGGGAGGATTTCGGACAGTCGTGGTCTGACGTGGTGGTTTCCTCACTGGTTTTGCCCATCTGAAGCGCTTCTCAGATCTGGAAAGGGAAGACTTAGTAGGCGTAGCTGGAGCAGGTACATCAAAGGCTTTACGGAAGGCCACTAAGAAGGCCTCAAAGTCTGAGATGATGGGATCACCTGCTTCCCAAAGGGGAATGATCCATATTAGAGCATCTTTGCCAGATGGGACATGATGTATCCCACCTTGACCCAGTCGGAGGGGAAACAGGCTGCATTCCCCTGGATGTAGTGCAGGCAGTGCTCCAGGAACCCTTGACACACTTTAGGATTCCCATAGAACCTAGGCGGCTCAGCTGGGTCGCGCTGCTCCTCCTCATAGGCCAGAAGTTGCTTGTAGAGAGCATTTGAAATTATGATTGGGCCCGAGGTGTCCTCAATTTGAACTACACAGGGCAGAACAAATTCTTCGGGTTGCTCATACAGGTAGAGAAAAAGTTCATCATGCTCTGCGAGCGATAAGACATGGGATACTTCAGAGGCCATGGCCTGTGCAAACTGTCACACGCATGCCCTGACTGGTGGGCGTGAGCTCAGAGGGTTTGTGGCCCCACTGTGCAATGAACCAGACTACCCTGGAAGGGTTGTGACTAGGACAGCTGCCTTGGTTTTTGCTGGAGCCTCTGATGGTGAGGTCAGGCTTGTGCGGCAGGCAGCTACCAGGTGCTACTCCAGGATGGTGTTTGGCTGTGGCTGCTGATCCCACTTGAGAGACAGGAACACTAGGACAGGTGCAGGTGGAAGGCAGATGAGCACTGCTGAAACATGGATGAGTAGGAAAGCAGGCATGGCAGAGATACAGGGCTGGCAGGTACGGCAGAGACACAGGGCTGGCGGGCACGGCAGAGACACAGGGCTGGCGGGCACAGCAGAGACACAGGGCTGGCGGGCACGGCAGAGACACAGGGCTGGCGGGTACGGCAGACGCACAGAGCTGGCAGGCACGGCAGAGGCACAGGGCTGGCAGGAAAGGCAGAGACACAGGGCTGGCAGGAACGTCAGAGACAGGGCTGGCAGGAACGAGAGAGACAGGGCTGGCAGGCACGGCAGAGACACGGCTGGCAGGAATGGCAGAGACACAGGGCTGGCAGGAACGGCAGATTGGTGTGGTGTATGAAGGAACAGGTAGGGACCTGCTCACACAGGAGGTGAAGGTACGAATATGAATTATGAAGGAACAGGTTGGGTCCTGTTCAGACAGGAGATGCAGATATGGAAACAAGCAGGAAGGAATGAAATGTGAAGGAACAGGTTGGGACCTGTTCACACAGAAAGAAAACTGCAAGGCTGCAGACAGGAGTGGTAGAGCAGCAGGAGATGGTGCAGCATCAGAAGCTAAGCAAGGAATGCGGAGAGGAGCTGCAGCAAGAGGTTTCTGCAGCAGCAAAAGCTAAGCAGAGTGGAACTGCAAGGAATGCGGAGAGAAGCTGCAGCAAGAGGTTTCTGCAGAAGCAAAAGCTAAGTAGTGCGGAACCGCAAGGAATGCGGAGAGGAGCTGCAGCAAGAGATTTCTGCAGCAGCAGGAGCAGAGTAGAGTAGAACAGAGCAGAACCGCAGGAGTGTGGAGCAGAGGTAAAGCTGCAAGACAGCAGAGCACAGGCAAAGTCACAAGGGTATAGAGCAGGCAGAGCCGCAAGAGTGCGGAGCATAAGCAGAGAGGACACAAGGAAAGACAACAGGATAAGCAGCCACAGACGAGACAAAGGTAAGACAAAGTTCAGACAAGGCAATGGAACAAGACAACATGTAAGAAAAAAGACACAGGGACCAGGATATTCTGCCTTCTGAAGGGCAGACAAACATAGAAGGCAAAGCAAGCAGAACAGCCTTCAGAGAAGGCAAGACACAGAGCTAAGCCTGGCAGCTCAGAAGCAAAACACAAACTGAGTTAACACATTGCACAGGCCCAGTCCACAGGGTGGAGCTGCCTTAAATACTGGAGGCCTCTTGGTAATTGGTCAGGAACAGATTAGACAGGTGTGCCCTGATTCCATTAGAACCAGAGAGCTCTGGCGCCTCCCCCCATACACACAGCTAGGAAGTATGCAAGTAAGAAGGTGTGTGATGGATGGGAGGCCATGTAGTGATGCCAGCAGAGTTGTTACAGTACCTCCCTTTTACGGCCCCTCTTCTTCAAGCCCACCAGAATTATTTGTAGAAGAAGGATAGGAGCACACATAGTCAGAGCCATCATGACATTTCTCAAGTAGGATGAGGTAGCTGTGACATTAGAGATCACAGGTTACCCAGTCTCTTTGAGTCCAGCAAGATCAGCTTCCCACACTGAAGATACAAGGGCCAGGACTTCTTTCATCTGGTTGACAGAAAGCAGGGACTTGGAAGCTTCTGTTTTGACCTCAGCATTATCTGATTCTTTGGAAACTGAAGCCACCTTCACTGGATCCAACTTAAGCCCTCCATCACAAGAAAATTGAGCCTCCTCCTTTAGACTGGTGGAAAGCAGAGATGAGCACACTTCTGTCTTGGGATCTTGACCCAATGGCCACTTGGAAGCTGGAGGCATACGTACAGGAGACATCTTCAACCTGGTACCCTGAGAAAACTGGACCTTCTCTTCTGGATTAGAGGATGAGTAAGTCTCTGTCTTGCTATTTTCACCAGGTAGCCAGTTGGAAGCAGACGGTATACATTTAGGAAGCACTTTCAGCCTGTTACTCTGAAAAAACTGGACCACCTCTTCCTCAGGATTTGGAAAAAATGGAGACACATAGGTCTCAGTTCCTACCTCTTCATCCACCTGCCACATAGAACCCGAAAGCATCTTTACTGGACTGGACTCAACATTATCTGATTCTTTGGAAACTGAAGAAAGACACCTTCACTGGATCCAACTTAAGCCCTCCATCCATGCAGTGATGCCAGCAGAGTTGTTACATACATCACATCCTGCCCTGTCACCATCCTCCCCTGTTCACCAGTATACAGCACAGCCTGCCCTGTCACCAGTCTCCCCTGTTCACAAGCCTCCCCCATCTTCAGCTCTATGAGTGCTCACCTGCTCCTGTGTCCTCCCATGTCGTCTTCATCCTACTCCTCTGTGATGTCTGCAGTGAGAAATGATCTCATCATCCTCACACGCACAGACACTGCAGCAGCACCTCGGATTCAGGGACCTCTCTAACCCAGGAAGTTGCAGTGCCCCTACTTCCTGGGTCAGTCAGCTCCCTGCATCGAGGTGAATATGGAGGGCCGCCCCCGCCCTCTCCCCCTGAAAAAACAACAGATTTCCTGGATTGACTAACAGAGGGGAGGTTAAAAAAAAGTAAAATAAAAATTTTTTCTTCCCTGTCTTGGTGCCGCCCCCTGCAGCCCGGCGCCCCTAGGCACGTGCCTTCCAGTGCCTAGTGGCAAATACGGCCCTGTATGGTGATCAGAAAAACCTATTGTGCACACGTCTTTTTTTCAGTTCTAAAATGAATACATTTTTTTCTGTTGTAGTGGATTGAAACTCAAGCCTATCTTCACTTTTGCTAAACAGGACTTCTCCACAACTCTCATATCTTCGCTATCCCAAAACTCCAAAGTTATTTAATACTTTTAATATGTTACTTTGTCTCCTGATGCCCTCTCCCACTTCTCTCACTGCAGCAGAAGACTTTGCATACTATTTCAAAAGCAAAGTTGACCACATTAGATAAAGCTTTCCAGTAATGTAAAACAGCTCTGCACAACGGTCCAATACCCTTGCGTCATAACCTTCCCCACCATTACTTTACTGCCAAAGCCAATAGACAATTCCATGTACTCCTTCTAAATCTACTTTCAACACAGTCAACCACTCCTTCTTACTCCAAATACCCTTATCCTTTGGCATCACAAACCTAGCTCTTTCCTGGATATCCTCATACCTCACGTACTGCATATTTAGCCTCACCAATTCCTCCACAAACTCCTCATCCTGCCCTCTCTCTTTTGATGTCCTTCCAGCTTTTGTCCGGGCCCTCTACTTTTTATATATATATATACCTTTAGCCTGGGACAATTCAAAAAGTCGTGGTTTCCGGTACCACCTATGTCCAGATGACACTCTAGTCCAGATGGCACCAGATAGGTATTATAATAGCATGACAGGCTAGAATAGAATAGACACTGTATAAAAACATATGGCTGTCAGTGACACACACACACACACACATATATATATATGTATATATATTACATAGAATAGAAAAAAAATGGCAATTCAGCAGCCGTGTACAGTGAAATCACAGCAGGAGCCGACAGGATAGAAGAGATTGATTACATACAGTAAATACATATAGAATAGGTAGATATATAGATGTCAGTGACATATACAATTAGTACAGTGTGTGCAGCTTATTGTACATGTACTTAATTATTAAAAGATTATTTTTCTGAAAAAAATGGTGTGAGCTTCCGCGTAATTTTTATAACCAGCAGCGGAAAAGCCAAAGGCTGGGGGCCAATGCTTATAGCCTGGGAAGGGGTTAATACCCATGGAGCTTCCCAGGCTATTAATATCAGCTCACAACTGTATACTTAGCCTTTACTGGCTATTAAAATGGGGACCACAAAAAAAGATGCAGCATCCCCCTATAATTAATAACCAGCAAAGGCTATGCAGACAGTGGGGGGCTGATATTAATAGCCTAGGAAGGGGCCATGAATACTGCCTCCCGAGGCTAAAAACATCAGCTCTCAGCTGCCCCAGAAAAGGCACATCTATAAGATGTGCCAATTTTGGCGCTTAGCCTCGCTCTTCAAACTTGCCCTGTAGCGGGGGGAAGTGGGGTGATAGTTGGGGGGTTGATGTCACCCAGAGGTGTATCTAGCGTTTCTGGCCCCCGGGGCAAGAATTCATTTTGGCGCCCCCCCCAAGGACATATGCCCCCCGTCAGCCCCATCATTGTCCTCTCCTCCTCCACCATTCCCATCATTGCTCTCTCCCCGTCAGCTCCATCATTGCCCTCTCCTCCCCCCACACACACACCATTCACTTCTCTGCACATTCCCCTGCAGCGCGATACACACACACACACCCAATACTGAGCCACACACACACATACACACATTCACACACACACTCATACACACACACACATTCACACACTCACATACACACATTCACACACACATACACACACACACATTCACACACACACTCAAACGCATACACACACACATTCACATACACACACACATTCACACACACACACACACACATTCACACACACACATTCACACACACATTCACATACACACATTCACACACACCTCTCACCTCTCCTCACGCTCTGCCGGAGCAGCTCCATCGCCTTCCGCTGACACAGCCGGCCGCTGAATGATGACGTCATCCAGCGGCGCGTCTGTGTGAGAGGAAGCCAGATCACTGGGCAGCGGAGCTGCAGGGATTTCTTCCTGCCCACAGCAGCCACTCTGCAGGGGCTCCCCTCCCCCTCTGCACACATTGGGAGCCAGCACTCTGCAGCTTCTCTGTGCCGGCTGTCAGCTTGACAGTTGGCACAGAGAACAGCTGACTCCCAGACTGGGGGCGGCAGAATGCAGCCGCCGGGGGAGACACTGCGGACCGCCGAATTAGGCGGCCGGACTGCGCCCCCCTGCCGGCTGCGCCCGGGGCACATGCCCCGGCTGACCCCCCTAGATACGCCACTGATGTCTCCTATGTATTTTCATGTGACATCAAGCTCTGAGGTTAGTAATGGAGAGGCATCAATAAGACAACATTGCTAACCCCATAGTCAAATTGTAGAAAACACACACACCAAGAATAAAGTCCTTTAATTGAAAGAAAAACACAGACTCCTCTAATAAACCATACTTACGACCTCACCTATTCCACCAACGCCATTGTCTCCTGCAAGAAAATGAAAATAAAAACAACCATAACCTTCAACTGTCCGTTATTCTGTCCCACACCGTAATCCATATCTAGACTTTCTTAGACTTTCTCACGGTGCTAGCGGGGATCTCGCCAAGGTCACAGCAGTTCAGCCCAGCTGGGAACGCAGCCTCAGTGACGTCACCACTAGTCACTAAGGCTGCGCTCACAGCAGTTCATTCACCAGTGGTTCTCAGCCTGGACGGTCGCATCTTGGCACTGTCCAGGTTGAAAACTGTTTATCCTCAGGCATGGATTATGGCATTGGACAGAACGACGGGCAGGTGAGGAATTTTGTTGATTTTTATTTTTGTTTCATTACAGAAGACGAGGGCTTCGGTGGAATTAGGCGTTAGGTGAGTATAACTGTGTTTTGTTATTTTTAAATAAAAAAGTAAAACTGTTTTGTTTAATTTAAAATAAAAGACTTTATTCTGGCTGTGTGTTTATTTACAATACAACTATATGATTAGTAATGGATAGATGTCTTATTGTCTTGTACTTGCAGTTATTCCATGTGTCCATTGATTTCTTTAACCATTTCACTCTATTCAGGCAACTCAACCTAATGGCGATGCTTAAATGTGCCTCCTTCAATGTAAGGGGCTAAACTTCCCCGAGAAGAGGGCCCACATCCTTGGACTCCTTCAGAAAAAAAAAAAGGTACAGATTTCATGCCAGCAAGAAACACATTTCAAGGAAAAACATGCCCCTACTCTTAATAACTAATACTATACCCATTAGCACTTATTTAATAATAACCAATCGAAGAGCAAAGGAGTGGCTGTCCTCATTCACAAAAATTGACACATGAGATCATTATTTGTGTCACCGGCCCAAATGCCAGGTACATGTTTCTAATTTTAAAAATTGAAGGTAGACTTATTAACGCAAACGCTTTCAACAAAATCAAGCCCAGTTGCTCAAGGTACAAGCAATCTATATGGAGATTTTAACCTAACATAAGACTTCACTCTTCACAACTCAACGGGCAAAGCATCTCTATAATATTCAACCGTTAAAAAGTAACACATGCTCTTCTTCCTGACAGGAAGCCAAAAAACAATTATACCTGGCACATAGGCGATTTCTTCAATTTGCAGTAGCAAATTCTACAAATATGGGAATAAATGTGGACATACTGTATGGTAGCTAGAGCGCTAAAATCCCAACCAGCTCAAAATCATATTTAAAAAATAAATCAAGCCAAATATTACATACGATGGAAGATATTACCATTGAATGTCAAAAATACTACACTTAGTTATATAACTTTGTTGGCGTTCCAAACAACAACCCTCTCTTTAACGCTCCAACATATAGCACCATTCCCCATACAACACAAATACAACATCAACCTCCTCCATTGATGAACCTTTGACTGAACCTGAATTACAATTGGCAACACAGTCAGTAGTTATTGGGAAAAGCCCTGGCCCTGATGGGTTCACCATTAAAGTTAAAACCTTTCTGCCCTTCTGTTGGAAGGATTTAACTATGCTTCCAGCATCAATCCCTCCCCCCCAAGCTACAGAAGCATATGATACAATTCTCCCAAAACTGGGCGGGGATCCTCACCTGTGCTTAAGCTTTAGACTCATATCATTACTGAACGTTGATCTGAAAATATATGCTAAATATTGACAAATGGGTTACAGCCTTTGCTAACTGAAAATATACATTTGGACCAGTTGAGATTCTTCCCCGGGCAGGAGGCTCGTGATAACAAACTGAAAACAATTGATATTATACAAAATGCTCTATTATGAAACATTCCTTTGCTAATACTCTCATTAGACCCAATCAAAAGGGTAGTCTTAGCCTATCAGACTGCAGAATGCCCTATATGGCAGCAATCCATGCTAGAATACAGGACTTTTAGTACTGGACTTCACCACCAACATCGGAAACTCTGGGTCAGAATAGCTCAGTCCATTTGTCCAAAAGTTCTTACTACTCTTCGATGGTGTGCACACCTTAACTGCTCCTTCTCTTGACCTTATGTCATACAGTACATAGTCTACTAACCCAGCCCTGAAACTTAGCAATAACAATATCTCCCTAATTGATCACCAGGGTCCACTATTCCCAGTCTCAGAGAACTCTGCCTTTCCACCAGGTTTACCTATAAATAGATTTTTAGGAGGAAACAAATATCATCCTATCCACTTTCCACATGCTTTATCTATTTCCTCCCTGCTCCCCCTCAACGAGTTACTTCAGGGAAGAACCTTCCCCCCAAAATCCAACTTTGAATACAGACAGATATAACACTACTGTTCAACAATAAAGGAACACATGCAACTTCATAGCAATCTTATAAATTGTGTCTGTTGTTGTCGCCCCCATTCCACTCCATTTCTCTACTCTATAACCTACTCATTGCTCAGGCAACTGATAACAGACCATTTTTTTGCTTGGTATGGAAAAAGGAACTGGGTAAACCCTTTGAAGATTTGCAATGAGATACATGTTTCCTATTTACCCATAAAAAGTCAACCAGAACCAAGGCCTAGGAGACCTCCTTCAAAAGTATCTCTAAATGGTATTGTGTACCACAAGTCATCCATAGGTGGTTCCCGGCGGTTCAGATGTATGTTAGAGGTGTGGGGTGGGTGAGGGGACGATGTTACACATATGGTGGTGGTGTCTTGGGTTAAATAATTTCTGGACACAAGTGGTTCTTTTGATCAAACAGATAACTGGTTTAACTATCCCTAACCGCCTGAGGCAAGTCAATGTTACCAATAAGTTTATCCCTCGTCATTGGAAAAGCAGCTCGCCACTCACCCTGGTTCTCTTTAGTTTCTCTCCTCAATAGGATGAGACATCTAATTGCCCTTTCAAGTGCAGACATTGATAGCTATTGTGTAAGATGGAGGGATTGGATTGAATTTCAAGAATTGGATGCATACCATCTTGCCCCAAACTGATTTCCCTCATATTATCAAGGACATAACCATATTCTACCAGTTCATGGGTCGCCGTGTTCTGCTTTCATTCACATGGAAGAACAAATATTTCACTAGAACATGGATGTTGATGGAATAACCCCCTTGCTTTTATTTTATTTCCTGTAATGATTATATTTTAAAATTTGAAATAAACATTGAATTTGGAAAAAAAAGTTCTACGAAACTAAGTTTTGTCAACAGTTTGGAAATTGTTAGTGAGATATTGATTAAAATCTTATGCCATGTTACAATAGAATACTGGTGAATTGTTTTTTAGCATTTTCTATAAGAAAAAGATTTTATGTGTAGCATATATTTGGACAATGAGAATTTCTATAAGGACTGGAAAGACTTGTGACACTTCTCTGTATTTGTGTATCTCCTCCGGGAGACAGAGTATTGTGAGTTGTTGAATCCTTTTGTTGCAACCAAATCCCTTCCTGCTGGGCTGACAGGAGGGACAATAACATTTCCCAACTGGGAGTTAAAGGATGTGCAGGCTGATCCTTGACACACACATATTGTGTTTTTTGTCTTTCTTGTTGTGTTCCTGTCATCCTTGAGGAGACTTTCCAAATCAGGTATAAGGGAAGAAAGTAATCAAATTAGGGCTGTCTATCAACACTAGAGGGGTAAGGACTCCACAGACACTACATTATCTGTGACAGCTGTTGCACACACTATTAGAGAAATTGGTCTGAGCTATTCTCTAAAGAATGCTTCTCGGTGGGTCTAAGGCACATATTACAACTTGTGTGATTTGGGCAAGCATCCTGATTAAACATGCTTCTCGTGGTAAGTAGACTGACTGCCATTATTGGTATTTT
Source organism: Ranitomeya variabilis (assembly GCF_051348905.1). Lineage (NCBI taxonomy): Eukaryota > Metazoa > Chordata > Amphibia > Anura > Dendrobatidae > Ranitomeya > Ranitomeya variabilis. The sequence goes on from NC_135232.1 coordinate 956,713,930, forward strand.
ATGCTTAATTAAGCATCTTGAGGGATTTCAGTTGACTTTGAAACACTAGATTGATCTTAATAATAGTTATTGATCAGCTTGAAGGATTTGTATTTGTTTGGCTAGCAAAGCTAACGAAGTCATTACTGCTGTTGAGATGTCTTTTAAATCTATTTATAGCTTTGTAATTTAGCTTAAATAGTTTTCATCATTTTACCTGTTAAAACGGTTAAAAGACACATATTTATTATATTTATCTATGTATCTATCATCTATCTATCTATCTATCTATCTATCTATCTATCTATCTATCTATCTATCTATCATGCACACATGTTCTGCATCTGGTTCCCTTTCTCTTTTACTGATACATTTATTGATAGATACCGACAACTACTACTAAAAGAAATGAAAAGATTACTAAATCTATCTTCATTAGTCTAAAAGTATTCTTAAAATCACCAAATTACTGTACGTGCTAGAGGTATGAACTGTTAGAAACACTAAAGTTAAAGTGGCATCCCTTAATGGGCAACATTGCTGCTCCTAAATAAGTTAACACCCACGTGTTGTTAACATTATTGGCAATATTGACAGACTGTAAATCAGTGTGGCACAGGGAGCATGTATTTGCCCAAAATTTAGGAGACTGGAAACGTTGGGTATAAATTAATATTGACCCTGCAAAAAGACAAATATACAGTGACGGAAACAAAAGAGCTAGATACAGGTTGCTGAAGAAAGATGGACATAACATTGCAGCCGGACAGGGGCCCAAGAGGCACTGGGGCTTACTTTTACTTCCAATGCTGCCAGCAGTTTCTGACAGACACAGAAAAGGGTGCTTTCTTTTGAACTATTGAACTGCAAAGAGGGACACAGAGGTTCTCTTCTGCCTATGGCTGCCTCTGTTGCTGAATGTAACTTAAAGAGAACCTGTCAGCTGTTTTGGCTGCTATAAGATGCCGCCACCACCTTTCAGGGCTTATCTACAGCATTCTATAATACTGTAGATAAGCCCCTGATCCTACTTGCAAGATAAGAAAAGTTTTATTATACTCACCTGGGGAGCGGTCCGGTGCGGTCTGGTCCGATGGGCGTCGCAGATTCTGGTCCTGCGCCTCCCATCTTCGTGCGATGTCACCCTCCTGCTTGCTTCATGGTCCCCAGCATCGCGCTTCTGCGCAGGCATACTTATCTACCCTTTGAGGGCAGAGCAATGTACTGCAGTGCACAGGTGCTGGGAAAGGTCAGAGAGGCCCAGGGCCTGCGTGATGCAGGAATTTACTCTGCCCTCAACAATACAGAGAAGTACACCTGCGCAGGAGCGCGATGCCAGGGACCATGAAGCAAGCAGGAGGGCGGTGTTGCAAGAAGATGGGAGGCGCCGGACCCAGACCTGTGACACCCATAGGACCGGACCGCCTCCCCGAGTGAGTATAATATAACGTATTTTTCTTATCTTTCAGGTCGGACTGGGGGCTTATCTACAGCATTATAGAATGTTGTAGATAAGCCCTGAAAGGCAGTTCCTGTATTTTATAGCAGCCAAACCTGCTGACAGGTTCACTTCAGCAGAAGGAAAGAATATAGAGAATAATTTTTAAACAAGTTCAGGCCCATTCCTTTTTTCCACTTTCTTGAACAGGTAAAGTACAGACCAAAAGTTTGGACACACCTTCTCATTTAAAGATTTTTCTGTATTTTCATGACTATGAAAATTGTAAATTCACACTGAAGGCATCAAAACTATGAATTAACACATGGAATTATATACTTAACAAAAAGTGTGAAACAACTGAAAATGTGTCTTATATTCAAGGTTCTTCAAATTCGCCACCTTTTGCTTTGATGACTGCTTTGCACACTCTTGGAATTCTCTTGATGAGCTTCAAGAGGTAGTCACCGGAAATGGTCTTCCAACAATCTTGAAGGAGTTCCCAGAGATGCTTAGCACTTGTTGGCCATTTTGCCTTCACTCTGCGGTCCAGCTCCCCCCAAACCATCTCGATTGGGTTCAGGTCTAGTGACTGTGGAGACCAGGTCATCTGGCGTAGCTCCCCGTCACTCTCCTTCTTGGTCAAATAGCCCTTACACAGCCTGGAGGTGTGTTTGGGGTCATTGTCCTGTTGAAAAATAAATGATGATCCAACTAAACGCAAACCAGATGGAATAGCATGCCGCTGCAAGATGCTGTGGTAGCCATGCTGGTTCAGTATGCCTTCAATTTTAAATCAATTCCCAACAGTGTCACCAGCAAAGCACCCCCACACCATCACACCACCTCCTCCATGCTTCACGGTGGGAACCAGGCATGTAGAGTCCATCTGTTCACCTTTTCTGCGTCGCACAAAGACACGGTGGTTGGAACCAAAGATCTCAAATTTGGACTCATCAGACCAAAGCACAGATTTGCACTGGTCTAATGTCTATTCCTTGTGTTCTTTAGCCCAAACAAGTCTCTTCTGCTTGTTGCCTGTCCTTAGCAGTGGTTTCCTAGCAGCTATTTTACCATGAAGGCCTGCTGCACAAAGTCTCCTCTTAACAGTTGTTGTAGAGATGTGTCTGCTGCTAGAACTCTGTGTGGCATTGAACTGGTCTCTAATCTGAGCTGCTGTTAACCTGCGATTTCTGAGGCTGGTGACTCGGATAAACTTATTCTCAGAAGCAGAGGTGACTCTTGGTCTTCCTTTCCTGGGGCGGTCCTCATGTGAGCCAATTTCTTTGTAGCGCTTGATGGTTTTTGCAACTGCACTTGGGGACACTTTCAAAGTTTTCCCAATTTTTCGGACTGACTGACCTTTATTTCTTAAAGAAATGATGGCCACTCATTTTTCTTTACTTAGCTGCTTTTTTCTTGCCATAATACAAATTCTAACAGTCTATTCAGTAGGACTATCAGCTGTGTATCCACCAGACTTCTGATCAACACAACTGATGGCCCCAACACCATTTATAAGGCAAGAAATCCCACTTATTAAACCTGACAGGGCACACCTGTGAAGTGAAAACCATTTCCGGTGACTACCTCTTGAAGCTCATCAAGAGAATGCCAAGAGTGTGCAAAGCAGTCATCAAAGCAAAAGGTGGCGAATTTGAAGAACCTAGAATATAAGACATATTTTCAGTTGTTTCACACTTTTTTGTTAACTATATAATTCCACATGTGTTAATTCATAGTTTTGATGCCTTCAGTATGAATTTACAATTTTCATAGTCATGAAAATACAGAAAAATCTTTAAATGAGAAGGTGTGTCCAAACTTTTGGTCTGTACTGTACAGAATCAGGTTTTATCTTCAATGCTATTTTAAGAGCTATAAAAAAAATTTAATTTGAATATTCAAATATTTTTTGCCTCTTTTTTTATGATACGTGGTACCTAATTTGTATGTCATTTTAATATTCCTTTTTTTCCTCTTATATTGGGTGAAAGTGTAAAGAAAAATAGGAAACACGTGTCTGCTTTTCACTTTTTTTATGACCACTAAAAAAGATTTTATTTTACGTTACCCTTTCTGTGGAAAAAATATTTTTATATATAAATATTTTTTGTATATTGGACAATCTTTTACAGGGTGAGGCTATAAACAGCTATTAGGCCTGGTGGTGTTTTTTTTAAATTTAGTTTTGTCTATTTTGTATTGTTTTTTTTTCATTTTTTCTTTTATTTTATATACTGTGCCCCAATCAGGTCTTTATAGGCCTTTGGGGGGCATTTGAACATTATTTAAACATTATTTTTATTTTTGATTTTCCCTGTAACTTGGGGTATTACTGTATATACTTGAGTATAAGCCAAGACACCTAAATTTGCCACGAAAAACTGGGAAAACTTATGCATTGTCCCCTCATCCCTATCCTGGTATGCATGGTTCCCCATCCCTTTCCTTGTATGCATTGTTCCCCGTATGCATGGCTCCTTATCCCTATCCTTGTATGCATGGCTCATATAAAAAAGTGCCAGCGCAGTGAATATTAATTTCTCTTTAGCAGTGGGCACAGGCTTTAGCTGCAGCTGGTCGGCTCTTGTGACCTGACGCTCCTCCTCCCCACCGTCTTTCTGGGACAATGACTCATGCGTAAGCCGAGGGGGGCATTTTCAGTGCAAAAAAAGTGCTGAAAAACTCTGCTTATAAATGAGTATATATGGTATACCAACTCCGGCTACAGGGAAATGTAGCTTCCTGCCTGTATGGCTCAGCTGACTGGCTCTCCTAGGACACAGAAGTTTCTGCTCTCTCCCTACACCCAGTGATCATATAGTCTGATCATAGTCTGCTCATAGCTGTTCATAATTTTGTCCACTCTTTTTATAATATTATTATAATTTGCTAAAGTCATTTTACTTATTGAAAAAAAGCAAAGACAAACTTTAGTAGCGTGTAAATAATTTTAAATAGAGAGAGCAGAATTTAGAGACATGGAACTAAAACTACTAACCTGACAAGTAACCTATCCCTGTATACATATAGTTAGCAGGGAGAAATGTTTGTGTCAAACAGATACATTAAGCTTCCTTTTCCCAACAGAGGTCATATACCCTATTGTCCTCCCATGGGCTTGTATAGATTGGTATACATTTTTTTGTGGTGTGGAAGATCATAGTATACTTCTTTCCTATGTACAAACATATATGGTAAAGAAAAAGGTATAAAAGCAAATTTCTGAATTATTGATGTGCACTTTATAAATTTGAAATATTTGCTTTCCATTTCCCAATTATATATCTGCCATTCTTTTTTACAATAATAACTGTAAAATAATTTTAAATAAATGATAATAGTAAATGTGGAAGTTTATGCTTTATAAAACGATGTAATTTTTATACAGGGAAAGCTTCAAGTATAATTTAATATTTTTGCTTGCTGTGCAGTGCTTTGTCTCTACAACTGCTGATCAGATGAGAAGATCTACATGGTATCTGAACGCAATACTAAACTTGTGTATATGGGTGGTTAATGTCCTGCTGAGGCTTGAAGGACATTCTTTCTCTGGTTCCGTGCTGCTTTCTGTGACAGGCTTAGTGGAAAAGATCACAGATATTCTTGTGTAATCTTAGGAAGTAAGAGAGTGAAAACTTCATAACTCTACAAGTGTCTTTTTTTGTAAGAAAGGTTGGAGAGAGTCTTAGAAATGTAGAAAATTCATGCTGGTGAGAAAAGATAACCTTGAGAACTCCTTGCCACTCCACGAGTTCAGTCAGGTAACTCACTGAAGTATCCTGGGGAACAAATCATATCTTTGATTTGTGCCTGAACCCAGGAATAAAAAGCATAAGTAATGGACTGTACTAAGGCATATAGCTGTGTGTTCACTAGGAGTCTATATGATGTGAATATGAATGATGTTACAAGTGAAGATGAGAATATGATAAATGTTTAGCATCATCTCACAATTAAAAGTCCTCCTTTTCCCTCTCAATAGCACTGAGGACTTCCTACACAGCATTATTTTATTATAGTGCTTTGGAACAAAGCACTATACTGTTATTCCACCGTGGTAAACTTCTTCTTATTCTTATTATTCAGTCCGCACGTAATGCGGCCCGAACCGCTTCACTCACAGACTCCAGTGAGGTGTCATTTCGAAGCCAGCGTCCCCAAGAGGTGTGCTAAGTATTTTTCGTGTCGATCGGATTTGTAGTTTTGGCGCAATTTGCGTTTGAAAAAAGTGTTTCAATGCATTTCAATACGGAAATTTTACCATACGTTTATAATGGGCCTGATTTCTGAGGCAATTTCTAAAAATAACTGCCAACTGCCACCTGGCTGATTGGCTCATTGATATGCGCAGTCAGACTCAGTTACTATGCCAACGCCTACGAACTCTACCATGACAGTTTTGCCAGATAATATCAACTCTTAAAGTGACCCACCCACCAATCGGATCCCGAGGTGCGCAGCCCACCAAATTGGACCCCGAGTGGCCTCGCCCAACAAATCGGACCCAGAGTGGCCTCGCCCACCAAATCGGACCCGGAGTGGCGCCGCCCGCCAAATCGGACCCGGAGTGACTCCGCCCGCCAAATCAGACCCGGAGTGACTCCGCCCGCCAAATCGGACCCGGAGTGGCGCCGCCCGCCAAATCGGACCCGGAGTGGCGCCGCCCGCCAAATCGGACCCGGAGTGGCGCCGCCCGCCAAATCGGACCCGGAGTGGCGCCGCCCGCCAAATCGGACCCGGAGTGGCGCCGCCCGCCAAATCGGACCCGGAGTGGCGCCGCCCGCCAAATCGGACCCGGAGTGGCGCCGCCCGCCAAATCGGACCCGGAGTGGCGCCGCCCGCCAAATCGGACCCTGTGGCGCCGCCCGCCAAATCGGACCCGGAGTGGCCCGCCCACCAAATCGGACCCGGAGTGGCGCCGCCCGCCAAATCGGACCCGGAGTAACTCCGCCCGCCAAATCGGACCCGGAGTGGCGCCGCCCGCCAAATCGGACCCGGAGTGACGCCGCCCGCCAAATCGGACCCGGGGTGGCGCCACCCGCCAAATCGGACCCGGGGTGGCGCCGCCCGCCAAATCGGACCCGGGGTGGCGCCGCCCGCCAAATCGGACCCGGGGTGGCGCCGCCCGCCAAATCGGACCCGGGGTGGCGCCGCCCGCCAAATCGGACCCAGTGTGGCGCCGCCCGCCAAATCGGACCCGGAGTGGCGCCGCCCGCCAAATCGGACCCGGAGTGGCGCCGCCCGCCAAATCGGACCCGGAGTGGCGCCGCCCGCCAAATCGGACCCGGAGTGGCGCCGCCCGCCAAATCGGACCCGGAGTGGCGCCGCCCGCCAAATCGGACCCGGAGTGGCGCCGCCCGCCAAATCGGACCCGGAGTGGCGCCGCCCGCCAAATCGGACCCTGTGGCGCCGCCCGCCATATCGGACCCGGAGTGGCCCGCCCACCAAATCGGACCCGGAGTGGCGCCGCCCGCCAAATCGGACCCGGAGTAACTCCGCCCGCCAAATCGGACCCGGAGTGGCGCCGCCCGCCAAATCGGACCCGGAGTGACGCCGCCCGCCAAATCGGACCCGGGGTGGCGCCACCCGCCAAATCGGACCCGGGGTGGCGCCGCCCGCCAAATCGGACCCGGGGTGGCGCCGCCCGCCAAATCGGACCCGGGGTGGCGCCGCCTGCCAAATCGGACCCGGGGTGGCGCCGCCCGCCAAATCGGACCCAGAGTGGCGCCGCCCGCCAAATCGGACCCGGAGTGGCGCCGCCCGCCAAATCGGACCCGGAGTGGCGCCGCCCGCCAAATCGGACCCGGAGTGGCGCCGCTCGCCAAATCGGACCCGGAGTGGCGCCGCCCGCTAAATCGGACCCGGAGTGGCGCCGCCCGCCAAATCGGACCCGGAGTGGCGCCGCCCGCCAAATCGGACCCGGAGTGGCGCCACCCGCCAAATCGGACCCGGAGTGGCGCCGCCTGCCAAATCGGACCCGGAGTGGCGCCGCCCGCCAAATCGGACCCGGAGTGGCGCCGCCCGCCAAATCGGACCCAGAGTGGCCCGCCCACCAAATCGGACCCGGAGTGGCGCCGCCCGCCAAATCGGACCCAGAGTAACTCCGCCCGCCAAATCGGACCCGGAGTGGCGCCGCCCGCCAAATCGGACCCGGAATGACGCCGCCCACCAAATCGGACCCGGGGTGGCGCCGCCCGCCAAATCGGACCCAGAGTGGCCCCACCCACCAAATCGGTTCCAGAGTGGCCCCACCCACCAAATCGGTTCCAGAGTGGCCCCACCCACCAAATCAGCACCTCAGTAATGCAAACACCTCAGAATATCTCAAAACCTGAGGTAAAATACTGAGTGATGCGAACACTTCAGCATATCTCACGCCCTGAGTTGTCTACTTGTCCATAGGATTTTTGAGAATCGTGAAGTAAACCTCTGGGAGAGGTGAGCACCTCATAACTGGTTATGTTATGTTATGTACAGTAGATCTTTGGATGAGGCAAATGCCTCAGAGTGGGCCATATTGTGAGGTAACGCTCTGGGAGAGGAAAACGCCTCAGAGCTGCTAGTACCGTGAGGTAATTGTCTAGTTATTATAGTGCTTTGAAAAGCACTATCTTGTAATCTGAACGCTGCTAATTATAGTGCTTTGGAACAAAGCACTATACTGTTATTCCACCGTGGTAAACTTCTTCTTATTCTTATTATTCAGTCCGCACGTAATGCGGCCCGAACCGCTAAACTCACAGACTCCAGTGAGGTGTCATTTCGAAGCCAGCGTCCCCAAGAGGTGTGCTAAGTATTTTTCGTGCCGATCGGATTTGTAGTTTTTGCGCAATTTGTGTTTGAAAAAAGTCTTTCAATGCGTTTCAATAGGGAAATTGTCCCATACGTTTATAATGGGCTGGTTTCTGAGGCAATTTCTAAAAATAACTGCCACCTGGCTGATTAGCTCATTGATATGCGCAGTCAGACACAGTTACTATGCCAACGCCTATGAAGTCTACATCAGCTCACCAGGTCACAAGTTTTGTCAGATAATATCAGCTCTTAAAGTGACAGTACAGCACAATTCCAAACCACTATCCTTAGTCTTATGATTATTAGACTGTGGCCCGATTCTAACTCATCGGGTATTCTAGAATATGCATGTCCACGTAGTATATTGCACAGCCACGCAGTATACAGTGCAGAGCCGCGCAGTACACAGCGCAGAGCCGCGCAGTACACAGCGCAGAGCCGCGCAGTACACAGCGCAGAGCCGCGCAGTACACAGCGCAGAGCCGCGCAGTACAAAGCGCAGAGTCGCGCAGTATAAAGCGCAGAGCCGCGCAGTACACAGCGCAGAGCCGCGCAGTACACAGCGCAGAGCCACGCAGTACACAGCGCAGAGCCACGCAGTATAAAGCGCAGAGCCGCGCAGTACAAAGCGCAGAGCCGCGCAGTACACAGCGCAGAGCCGCGCAGTACACAGCGCAGAGCCGCGCAGTACACAGCGCAGAGCCGCGCAGTACAAAGCGCAGAGTCGCGCAGTATAAAGCGCAGAGCCACGCAGTACACAGCGCAGAGCCGCGCAGTACACAGCGCAGAGCCACGCAGTATACAGTGCAGAGCCGCGCAGTACACAGCGCAGAGCCGCGCAGTACAAAGCGCAGAGTCGCGCAGTATAAAGCGCAGAGCCGCGCAGTACACAGCGCAGAGCCGCGCAGTACACAGCGCAGAGCCACGCAGTATACAGTGCAGAGCCGCGCAGTACACAGCGCAGAGCCGCGCAGTACACAGTGCAGAGTCGCGCAGTACACAGCGCAGAGCCGCGCAGTACACAGCGCAGAGCCGCGCAGTACACAGCGCAGAGTCGCGCAGTATAAAGCGCAGAGCCCCGCAGTACACAGCGCAGAGCCACGCAGTATACAGTGCAGAGCCGCGCAGTACACAGCGCAGAGCCGCGCAGTACACAGCGCAGAGCCGCGCAGTACACAGCGCAGAGCCGCGCAGTACAAAGCGCAGAGTCGCGCAGTATAAAGCGCAGAGCCGCGCAGTACACAGCGCAGAGCCGCGCAGTACACAGCGCAGAGCCGCGCAGTACACAGCGCAGAGCCGCGCAGTACACAGCGCAGAGTCGCGCAGTACACAGCGCAGAGTCGCGCAGTATAAAGCGCAGAGCCACGCAGTACACAGCGCAGAGCCGCGCAGTACACAGCGCAGAGCCACGCAGTATACAGCGCAGAGCCGCGCAGTACACAGCGCAGAGCCGCGCAGTACACAGCGCAGAGCCGCGCAGTACACAGCGCAGAGCCGCGCAGTACACAGCGCAGAGCCGCGCAGTACACAGCGCAGACACACGCAGTACACAGCACGGACACGCGCAGTACACAGCGCGGAGCCGCGCAGTACACAGCGCAAAGCCGCGCAGTATACAGCGAAGAGCCACGCAGTATACAGCGCAGAGCCGCGCAGTACAAAGCGCAGAGCCGCGCAGTATACAGCGCAGAGCCGCGTAGTATACAGCGCAGAGCCGCGTAGTATACAGCGCAGAGCCACGCAGTATACAGCGCAGAGCCACGCAGTATACAGCGCAGAGCCACGCAGTATACAGCGCAGAGCCACGTAGTTATACTGCCCAGTCACGTAGTATATTGTCCAGTCACATAGTATACTGCATATCCCTGTTAAAAAAAAAAAAAGAATTAAAATAAAAAAGTTACATACTCACCTCCTGGAGCGGCCGGTATCTGATGGTTGTTGCACCTCCTAGAGCGGCCGGTACACGATGCTTGTTGCACCTGGAGTGGCCGGTACCCGATGCTTGTTGCGTGCTCCGGTCCCAAGAGTGCATTGCGGTCTCATGAGATGATGACGTAGCGGTGTTGTGAGACAGAAAGACGGAAGTGCCCTTAGACAATTATATAGTAGATTACCCCGCTCACCAAATCGGACCCCGAGGGGCCCGGCTCACCAAATCGGACCCAGAGTGACCCCGCCCACCAAATCGGACCCAGAGTGACCCCGCCCACCAAATCGGACCCAGAGTGGCTCCGCCCACCAAATCGAACCCAGAGTGACCCCTTCCACCAAATCAAACCCAGAGTGACCCCTTCCACCAAATCGGACCCAGAGTGACCCCACCCACCAAATCGGACCCTGAGGTGCCCAGCCCACCAAATGAGACCCTGAGGTGCCCAGCCCACCAAATCGGACCGAGTGACCCCACCCACCAAATTGGTCCCTAAGGTGCCCCGCCCACCAAATCGGACCCAGAGTGGCTCCGCCCACCGAATCGGACCCAGAGTGGCCGCGCCCACAGAATCGGACCAAAAGTGACCCCGCCCACCGAATCGGACCTAGATTTACCCCGCCCACAAAATCAGACCCAGATTGACCCAACCCACCAAATCGGACCGCCTGAGGGGCACCCAAGTGTGAAAGTCTTGCAGGGGCAGCCCGGGCACCATTCCAAAGCACTATCTGTAGTTCCTTCAGGAAATACCCATCTAGTTCAATTTGAAATGTAATTTGCATTTTCAGTCATACTGTTTACAAAGAAACCATTGAGAAAAGCATAAAGATAATTGTGTTTTTGTAAAAAAAAAAAAAAAAAATATTGTGTAGGATCAATATTTTGTTTGTTCAGAAGTGATTTTGTTTAATAATTGGAAGGCATGAATGGTACTTCATTCATTTATCATGTTTTATCCAGCATGTAGGCATCATGCTTAAAGGAGTTTTCCAATTTCAGGAAAGTGAGACCCAAGCCCTGTAAAATACATAAAATAATAAACTCAGCAGGTACTAAGTAATCTAATTTCAGAGAATATAATTCACGGCACTCACCAAATAATCCACTTAGTTTCCTTTATCCATGGATCGCCAGTACTGGGAAGAATAGTATCCCAAAGCGACCTACGGTGTGAATACACTTTTTCAAGGCCTCATGTGAATACCACTTCACCAAGTCTTAAATACACATTTAGTGCATTCTCTTTAGAGGAAAGCCCAAATAAGTACAAGGTACAAGTGTTAAATGTTTAAGAGCTTTAGTTTCTTGTGTTAAGGGTGGATTTATCCAATTTTTATATCTCCCATGTTCAGAAAAATATTCCTTCACTATTTCATCATATAAATTTCTACTTCTTCACAAAATACTATTGGTGGCATATATGTATGTTCTCTCAATGTAGGATCTTCCTTCAGGATGGGTCAGTTTTTATGTATCACTTTACGTATGATTTCTGACATATGGCTCGTGTATTGAGCTTAGTGACTGGCTCTAGCAGTGACAGGCACTGTTGATTTAATATCACCTCTGTAATCAATACCCTGGGAGCCGTTGCATTAGGCCGGGGTCACACTTGCGAGTGCAAGTCTCTCACATCAATACCCAGCACTCGGGACCGGAGCGTGCGGCTTCATGTATTTCTATGCAGCTGAACGCTCCGGCGGCAGGGCCGGGTATTGATGCGAGAGACTCGTGCGAGTTTCTCGCATTGCACTCGCAAATGTGACCCCGGCCTTAGTCAGAAAGAGTACCCGCAGAGCTTGTTATTTTATGTATTTTACAATGTTTGGGGCCTAGTTTCATGATTGTGGACAGCCCCTTTAAGTTATGTAAAAATCTCTACGCAAAATTAAGATTTTTTTTTGGAATGGTGTTCACTACAAAAAGCGGTGTAGCAAAAGTTCAATGGGCCCCGCTGCAAAATTTGGGCCTGGGCTTTGTAGTGTTCAAAATCCTATAATGACATACGTGTTGCCCTTCCCCCCCCCATAACCCCATTACATACAATTGAAGGCAGAAGTTTACATACACTATATAAAAAGACACATATGCATGCATTTCTCAATACCTGATATGAAATCAGAATAAACATTTCCCTTTTTAGATCAATTAGGACTAACATAATTATTATTTGACAAATGCCAGAATAATGAGAGAGAATGTTTTAAGACATTTTTATTATTATTATTATTATTATTATTATTATTTATTTATATAGCACCATTAATTCCATGGTGCTGTACATGAGACAGGGTTACATCAAAGTACAAATATCACTTACAGTAAACAAAACTACATACAGAGATGTAAGCCAGGAGATGTCCCTGCCCTTGCAGGCTTACATTCTACAGGATTGTAGGGAAGGAGACAGTAGGTCGGGGGTTGCGGTAGCTCTGATGGTGTTGAGGTGGTCATGTGGTCATTACAGGTTGTAAGCTTCTTTGAAGAGTTGGGTTTTCAGGTTCCATTTGAAGGATCCAAATGTGGTGGATAACAGGACGTGTTGGGGCACAGAATTTCAGATGATGGGGGATATTCAGGAGAAGTCTTGGAGGCGATTGGGTGAGGAGCGAATAAGCGTGGAGGAGAGAAGGAGGTCTTGGGAGGACCGGAGATTACGAGAGGGAAGATATTGAGAGATTAGTATGGAAATATATGGAGGAGAAAGGTTATAGATGGCTTTGTAGGTCAGTGTTAATAGCTTAAACTGGATACGCTGGGAAATTGGGAGCCAGTGAAGGGATTTACAAAGAGGGGAAGCAGGAGTGTAGTGAGGAGAGAGATTAATTAGTCGGGCAGCAGAATTAAGGACGGAGTGGAGGGGTGCAGGGGAGTGTTAGAGGGTAGGCCACAAAGGAGGATGTTGCAGTAGTCGAGGCGAGAGATGATTAGGGCATGCACAAGAATTTTGGTAGAGTAAGGGTTGAGGAAAGGATGGATTCTGGAAATATTTTTGAGCTGGAGGCGACAGGAGGTGGCGAGAGCTTGGATGTGTGGTTTAAAGGACAGGGCAGAGTCAAGGATTACTCCCAGGCAGCAGATTACCAGGACGGGGGAAAGTGTGAATTAATTTATTGTGATAGATAGATCGATAGATCAGGTAAGGAAAGTGTGGGAGATGGAGGAAAGATAATTAGTTCAGTTTTGTGCACATTGAGTTTGAGGAAGCGAGAGGAGAAGAAGGAGGATATGGATGATAGATACTCTGGGATTCTGGAGAGCAGAGAGGTGACGTCTGGACCAGAGAGGTAGATCTGAGTGTCATCGGCATATAGATGGTACTGGAAGCCATAGGACTTTATGAGTTGTCCCAGGATAAGGGTATAGATTGAGAAGAGAGGAGGTCCTAGGACAGAGTCTTGAGGGACACCAACAGAGAGGGGGTGAGATGAAGAAGTAGTATGGGAGTGGGAAATGCTAAATGTGTGGTTTTATCTGCTTACTTCAATGTGGAAAGTTTAAATACATATCATTAATATTTGGTACCATTGCCCTTAAACTGAATGACTTGGGTCAAACATTTGGGATATCCTTCCACAAGCTTCTCATAATAGTTGGTCGGAATTTGGGCCCATTCCTCCTGACAAAACTGGTGTAACTGATCCAGGTTTGTAGGTTGCCTTGCTGGTATCTGCCTTTTCAGCTTTGCTCATACATTTTCAATAGGATTGAGATCAGGGCTTTGTGATTGCCACTCAAAACATTGACTTTGTTATCCTTAAGCCACTTTGCTATCATTTTGGCAGTATGCTTCGGGTCATTGTCCATTTGGAAGACCCATTTCCGCTCAATCTTTAACTTCCTGGCTGATGTCTTGAGACGTTGCTTCAGCATTGCCACATATTCTTCTTTTCACATGATGTCATCTATTTTGTGAAGTGCACCAGTCTCTCCTGCAGCAAAACAACCCCACAACATGATACTGCCACCCCCCGTGTTTCACAGTCAGGATGGTGTTCTTAGGCTTCCAAGCTTCTCCCTTTTTCCTTCAAACGTAACGATGCTCATTATGCCCAAAAGTTCAGTTTTAGTTTCTTCAAACCACAGGACATGTCTCCAAAATGTAAGTTCTGTGTTCCTGTGTGCATTTGCAAACATTAATCTGGCTTTTTTATGTTTCTTTTGGAGTAATGACGTCTTCCTGGCAGAGTGCCCTTTCAGCCCATGTTGATACAGCACTCGTATCACTGTGGATATTGACACAAACTTACCAGCTTCCGCCATCATCTTCACAAGGTCTTTTGCTTTTGTCCTTGGGATTATATGCACATGTCGGACCAAAGCATGTTCATCTCTGGTACACAGAACCTATCTCCTTCCTGAGTGGTATGATGGCTGGACATCCATCTTATTTGTACTTGCATATAATTGTTTGTACAGAAGAAGGAGGCACCATCAGGTATCTTGAAATTGTACCCAAGGATAAGCCAGACTTGTGCAAGTCCACAATTCTCTTCCTGTTATCTTGGCTGATTTCTTTAGACTTTCCCTTGCAAAATTTCTAAAATGGTCCCAATTGTAATGTGCCATTTATAGCATTTCTGGCCTTTTTATGTAGCAGAGAACACAGACATGAGCATTGGGTATTACTGGTGCTTCTGCTACCCTAGAGCTTGGCAACAACTAGCAACATTTATCAAGTAAAGTTCCTCATAGTGGATTCATTTTGGTAGATCCTAACAACCATCTAATACTTATGAGGGCTTTCTGACCTTCCCCTGACAATGAATGTCAGTGGAGACGAGAATTGGACATGTAGAATGATCATATACTCAATTCCTTAGTTCTGCTGTAATAAAATCCAATGTCAAAAGTGTCTTCACACCTCTTGTCCTGCGCTCCTGTATGAAATAAACATGCATGAAGGGGAGATAGCTGTTCATCAAAAGAATATTTGGCCCACTGCTATCTTTGTATAGGGGTGGGCCAATTTCTTTCCAAATTTCTAAAATATCCTCAACTGTTCTGTACAAAGGCAATAAAGAATACCCCTATTGGTTACATGTGCAGGTCGGTCTATCAGCATGGTAAAGATTGAATAGTGGCAGTCAGGAACATCCATAGCACTCAAGATTGTGGGTAATGATGTCATCACCTCCCAGCTTCATTATGTGAAAAGTGTTTGGGAGCGATTTAGCCACAAAGTGTCAGACCAGGTAAAGTTACAGAGCGGGGTCACAGGTGTTGAGGTACATAGTACATAAAAGATACCTATGCTCTGCTGACTCAATAACTGCAGAGCTCCAAAGCTCCACAGAAATTAACATTAACACAGACACCTGCTGGCACGTCACTATGACTGAAAGCGGGAGGCCGCCGGCAGTAATAAAAAATTCAATTTCTTCCGGTAGCTGGGCTTTTATTATGGCAGTCACACAGCTTCAGATCGCAATTAATCTCACAAATGAACCTCTGCAGGTTAATAGCATTTGGTGACATGACAGTGCCCCTTTAAATTAAAGAAACTTTAACTTTATCAGCTTCATCCAATTACAACGTGAATAAATAAAGCCACAGAGTTTCAGTAAAAATTCTTAAAAGTTGAACTTATCAAGACAAAATGAAGAGTTTGGAAAAAGAAAAGTTTTAGTAAATATATAGATTGCATTTGTTGTATTCCTCATATTGAGTAGAACATTTTAAGTTAAGATTGCTTGACACAGAATCACCAAGTGTTAAATTGTTACATGACTGTCATCCCGGTCACAATGACCATACTCTTTTGGAGAACAGACATTAGTAGCAATTTCCCCTAGTTTGCATCGCAAAGACTAAGAAAACTACAAAGAAGAATATTATACTGCATATTTATTATAAAAAGCGCAATTATCTAAAAATGAATACTGATTTAAAGCATTATTATAACATATTAACATAGAATAAATCATACAATTAAATATATACAATTAAGAAAAGAAATAGTCTATTCCATTACAGATGTTTCTTTTTAACCCCTTCATAATATGCCGATTTTCTATTTTTTCCTTTCTTCTTTCAAGAGCCATATGACTTTTTTATTTTCCCATCAGTATAGCCAGCTTGTTTTTTTTGTGGGACAAGTTGTACTTATTTATGACAACATTCATTCTACCACATGGTGTACTGGAAAAAACTTCCAAGTGGGTTGAAATTTATTGAAATTGAAAAAAAAGAGCAATTTCACAATTGTTTTGTAATTTTTTTTTTGCATTTTTATTTACCATGTTCACTATGTGGTAAAAATGTCCTGGCAATATGATTCTCCAGGTCAGTACAAGTACGCAGACACCAAAGATGTATAGTATTTTTTTATTTAAGTGGTAAAAAAAATAGTGACATTTTTAAAAATAAAACAAAAAAAAACCAAATATTTTACTTATGTAGCAATTTTTGGAGACCTGTAACATTTTAATTATTTGGGATATGGGGCTGTGTGATGGCTTATTTTTTGTGCCCTGGATTAACATTTTTACTCTGATACAATTCTAGGGTAGATACAATGTTTTGATTGCCTCCTATTGCATTTTATTGCAATGTTTGTCCCCTGAGTGACCCAATGTACAGCTCCTTTACATACATTTTGATGGGCCCACAACTCCCTCACAGACAGTAAAATGCACTCACAGCTCTTTTAGATGCAATCTGATGTTCCTACAACTGCCCTCTATACAGTGTAATGAGCTTACAGCTCCCCTATACACAGTATGTTTTTGTTTAAAAAAAAATCACATAGCCACTTAACCCAGTATCCTGATGAGTCCAGTGACAAGGCGCAGACAGATTGCTAAAGTCCTGGCATGGCACAATTGTGAGCGGCATCCAGGGCTGTGGACATGGCCCGCACAGGTGTCTGCTTTAGCACGCCCTGGCCACCCGCTTTCCATACACACACTCCCACTGTCTCACTTGCCTGATTCTCAGAGGCCTCCTTCAGACGCAGAAATACTTCTTCACATAAAGAGACAGAGTCCAATTCCAACTTTAAATGTAGAACTTTACTTGTTTCCAATCGCAGCACATCCATATCAGTTACAGCATCAACACAGAGTTCTGCACAGTTCACATCCTTCGCTTTCCCTGTGCTATTCCCTATGTCCATCAGTTGGTACCAGGGTCATACCTTCTTGACCAGTACTGCAGCGTCGTCCCTGTTCAGCTTCATTACATTCAGAAGTTCCCTTGTCTGTTTCACAACAGACATGAGGGCATTTGCCCAAGTAGTAAGCTGCCACAGCTGTCAGAGATTGACAGGAATTTAACAGATTAACAGTCCTGGGCAGAGCTCAGTTCCTCTTACTGTTGTTAGAGGCACATGATGGCTGATAAAATCAGCCATCATGTGCATGGAAAGATGGAGGCTCGGCGTGCAAGCCCGCAAAGGCAAGGACTAGGGTTGAGCGAAACAGATCGGACAAATTCAAACATCGCCAACTTTCGGCAAAGTCAGGTTTCATGAAACCCGACCCGATCCTAGTGTGGGATCGGCCATGAGATCGGCGATCTGCACGCCAAAGTCACGTTTCGTATGACGCTTTCAGCGCCATTTTTCAGCCAATGAAGGAGGACGCAGAGTGTGGGCAGCGTGATGACATAGGTCTCGGTCCCCCCCATCTTAGAGAAGGGCATGACAGTGATTGGCTTGCTTTCTGCGGCGTCACAGGGCTATAAAGGGGCGTGCACGCCGACCGCCATCTTACTTCTGCCGATCTTAGCATAGGGAGAGGTTGCTGCAGCTTCATCAGAAGAAGCGATATAGTTAGGGAGGGCAGATTAACCCCCAAACTGCTTGTGCTGTAGCGATTTCCACTGTCCAACACCACCTTTTTTTTGCAGGGACAGTGGAGGCTATATTTTTGTGCATCAGCTCTGTAGCTTATTAGGCTGCCTTATAAGGCTCCCTGATAGCTGCATTGCTGTTTGCACCGCTGCTGTGCAAACCAACTGCTTTTTTAAAAGTTTGTCGTATATCAGCCAGCCACTTTCTGCCACGTACATTGTGTTGTTTTATACACGGGCCTGAGTTTTGGTTCAGTCTCCAAAAAAAAAGTGAGATTCAAATTCTCACAAAGTGGATATACTTCAGTCCTGTTAGTTTGATTTATATCAGCCAGCCACCTTCTGCCATGTACATTGTGTTGTGTTATACACAGGCCTGAGTTTTGGTTCAGTCTCCCCACTCACAAAGTGGATATACTTCAGTCCTGTTAGTTTGTCGTATATCAGCCAGCCACTTTCTGCCACGTACATTGTGTTGTGTTATACATTGGGCCTGAGTTTTGGTTCAGTCTCCCAAAAAATAGTGAGATTCAAATTCTCACAAAGTGGATATACTTCAGGCCTGTTAGTTTGTTGTATATCAGCCAGCCACTTTCTGCCACGTACATTGTGTTGTTTTATACACTGGGCCTAAGTTTTGGTTCAGTCTCCCCAAAAAAAAGGGAAATTTAAATTCTCAACAAGTTTATATACACCTTCTACCTTGTTTTACAGTACCATATAATGGTTGTTATTTTGGTTAGATTTTCCAAAAAATTAGGAAGTCTGGTGGAAGAGCCCGTGGGCGGTGGTTGCCAGCTGGTACTGATGGTTGTGGTGGTGCATCTGGTGGTAGTGGCAAAAGCACAATAGCACCTAAGGCTGCAGGTGTTGAGCAAGCGTCATAGTCTAAAATAGACACCTGGCCTGAATTGGCAGAATATGCATTACAGGAGCTCGCTTGCCCTGCTGCTTGTGTGCTATCAGAAAGAGTCTTCAGTGCTGCTGGTTCAATACTGACAGAAAAAAGGACACGTCTGGCTACCCAAAATGTTGATGATCTAACCTTTATTAAAATTAACCAATCATGGATTTCAAATTATTTTGCCCCACCTTTCCCTGCTGACACGTAGTTTGCATGAAAAATGTCTTGCTTTTGGCCTCCTCTTACTGACTTCTCCAATTCCTCCATTTGCAGCTGCTGAATGTCCACCACAGGCCACTTTTATACCTAAATAAATGGGCTGACTTCCCCCACAGGGCCGTGGTCACCACCTGGCGCAAGCACCCGTGCAAGTGCCGTTTGCCTGGACAGGTGGGTGGGCCCACTCTTGGGCGACGGCACTGGCACAGGGTCCCTCATAGTACAATGAAGTGTCTCTAACGGTGGTGGTGCACAACCAACGTCAGACACACCATCGTAATATGAGGGGCCCTGTGCCAGTACTGCCGCCCACGAGAGAGTGTTCCCCCCCAGCTCGAACAGTGCTCTACCACTTGCAATACTTACCTCTCCCTGCTCCACCACTGTGTAGTCTGTGCTGTAAAATCCTTCAATGGCACTGCCAATACAAATTTGTTGAAATGATAGTTAAAATATACAGGGGCCCTGGCCTCCATTTAGACCAGTTAATACTTTGCGCCTACTACCACTGTCTGCTACTCAGCAGAGGAGCCCACCCCTGTACCTAGCTATGCCACCTGTTTATTTGTGAACAATTTTTTGGCAGACAGTTAGCCCACTTTATTATTTGGACCTACTAACTGTTTCTGCCACTCATTAAAGTTTTCCTCCACTGAACAAAGCAATGCCGCATGTTTAGTCCTGTTACCACATTTGAACTGCATTTAGCCCACTTTATTACTTTATTATTTGGGCCTACTAACTGTGTCTGCCACTCATTACAGTTTTCCTCCACTGAACAAAGCAATGCCGCCTGTTTAGTCCTGTTACCAATTTTGAACTGCATTTAGCCTACTTTATTATTTGGGCCTATATCTGTGTCTGCCACTCACTAGTTTTCCTCCACTGAACAAAGCAATGCCGCCTGTTTAGTCCTGTTACCAATCTTGAACTGCATTTAGCCTACTTTATTTTTTGGGCCTACTAACTGTGTCTGCCACTCATTACAGTTTTCCTCCACTGAACAAAGCAATGCCGCCTGTTTAGTCCTGTTACCACATTTGAACTACATTTAGCCCACTTTATTATTTGGGCCTACTAACTGTGTCTGCCACTGATTACAGTTTTCCTCCACTGAACAAAGCAATGCCGCTTGTTTAGTCCTGTTACCAATTTTGAACTGCATTTAGCCTACTTTATTTTTTAGGCCTACTAACTGTGTTTCCTCCTCATCCTGCCCATTGCCCAGCCACTGCTAGATGAGTCTGCTGGTACATTGACCCAGACCACAACATTCCCCTTGCACTCTACACAGCCAGAATCTGACCCTGCTGAAAGTCAGGTTCCCTGTTATGATCCTAGTGGCTTAGGATCACAAATCTACCCAGCTAAGTAGAAAATAATAGGACGGGCTCTGGGGATGTGCTAACTGGACTAACCGCAAACCTGATCCTAACCGCACACACTATAGGCAGCCGTGGAACGTTTCCTGAAATCCTAGACGTCTCTTCACGGCCTGAGAAACTGACTACCCCTAAAGAGAAAGTAAAGACCTTACTTGCCTCAGAGAAATCCCCCAGAGATATAGATGCCTCCCACAAATAATAACGGTGAGTTAAGAGGAAAAGACAAACGCAGAGATGAAACAGGTTAAGCAAATGAGGCCCGCTAACGCTAGATAGCAGAAAATAGCAAGGGATCTGTGCGGTCAGTAAAAAACCCTATGCAAAAATATCCACGCAGAGAATGCGAGAACCCCCACACCAACTAACGATGTGGGGGGAGTAACTCAGCACCCCAGAGCACCAGCAAGCAGGGAAATCACATATTAGCAAGCTGGACAAAAACTCATCATATACTAGGAAACATCTTGAACACAGATGAGCAAAAATAAGCAAACAGAACTTAGCTTCTCTTGGAGAGACTGATAACGGATGTAGACAGGAGCAATCAGAATAGCACTGAATACAACGGCAACAGGCAAGGAATGAAGGACCAGGTGGATTAAATAGGAAACCTAACTAGCAGATGACGAGACAGCTGATCCTGCCAGAAACCTGCAAAATAACAAAAAGAGCCACCAGGAGGAGCCCAAAGAGAGAACTCACACAGTACCACTCATGACCACAGGAGGGAGCCCGGAAACAGAGTTCACAACAGTACCCCCCCCCTTGAGGAGGGGTCACCGAACCCTCACCAGAACCCCCAGGGCGATCAGGGTGAGCCACATGGAAGGCACGAACCAAATCGGCCGCATGAACATCAGAGGCGACAACCCAGGAATTATCCTCCTGACCATAGCCCTTCCACTTAACCAAAAACTGAAGCCTCCGTCTTGAAATACGAGAATCCAAGATCTTCTCCACCACGTATTCCAATTCTCCCTCAACCAGCACCGGAGCAGGAGGCTCAACAGAAGGAACCACAGGCACCACATACCTCCGCAACAAAGACCTATGGAACACATTATGGATGGTAAACGATGCCGGGAGGTCCAAGCGAAATGACACAGGGTTGAGGATTTCCAAAATGTTATAAGGACCGATAAAACGAGGTTTAAACTTAGGAGAAGAAACCTTCATAGGAACATAACGAGAAGACAACCACACCAAATCCCCCACACGAAGTCGGGGACCCACACAGCGACGACGGTTAGCAAAGCGCTGATCCTTCTCTTGTGACAACATCAAATTGTCCACCACATGGTTCCAAATCTGCTGCAACCTATCCACCACAGAATCCACCCCAGGACAGTCAGAAGACTCAACCTGACCTGAGGAAAAACGAGGATGAAAACCAGAATTACAAAAAAAAGGCGAAACCAAAGTAGCCGAACTAGCCCGATTATTAAGGGCAAACTCGGCCAATGGCAAAAAAGCCACCCAATCATCCTGGTCAGCAGAAACAAAACATCTCAAATAAGTTTCCAAGGTCTGGTTAGTTCGCTCGGTTTGGCCATTCGTCTGAGGATGGAAGGCCGACGAAAAAGACAAATCAATGCCCATCTTAGCACAAAAGGACCGCCAAAATCTGGACACAAACTGGGATCCTCTGTCAGACACAGTGTTTTCAGGGATGCCGTGCAGACGAACCACATTCTGAAAAAATAACGGAACCAAATCGGAGGAAGAAGGCAACTTAGGCAAGGGCACCAAATGGACCATTTTAGAAAAACGATCACAAACCACCCAGATGACAGACATTCTCTGAGAGACCGGAAGATCTGAAATAAAATCCATGGAAATATGCGTCCAAGGCCTCTTAGGAACCGGCAAAGGCAAAAGCAAACCACTGGCACGAGAACAGCAAGGCTTAGCCCGAGCACAAATCCCACAGGATTGCACAAAGGAACGCACATCCCGCGACAAGGAAGGCCACCAGAAGGATCTAGCCACCAAATCTCTGGTACCAAAAATCCCAGGACGACCCGCCAACACTGAAGAATGGACCTCGGAAATAACTCTGCTGGTCCATCTATCTGGGACAAACAGTCTCTCTGATGGACAACGGTCAGGTCTATCCGCCTGAAATTCCTGTAACACCCGTCGCAAATCTGGGGAAATGGCAGACAAAATTACCCCCTCTTTGAGGATACCAACCGGCTCAGAAACTCCAGGGGAGTCAGGCACAAAACTCCTAGAAAGAGCATCAGCCTTCACGTTCTTCGAACCAGGAAGGTACGAGACCACGAAATCGAAACGTGAGAAAAACAACGACCAACGAGCCTGTCTAGGATTCAACCGCTTGGCCGACTCAAGATAAATCAAATTTTTATGATCAGTCAAGACCACCACACGATGCTTAGCTCCCTCTAGCCAGTGTCGCCACTCCTCAAATGCCCACTTCATTGCCAACAACTCCCGATTACCAACATCATAATTTCGTTCAGCCGGCGAAAATTTTCTTGAAAAGAAGGCACATGGCTTCATCACAGAGCAATCAGAGCTTCTCTGTGACAAAACAGCCCCTGCTCCAATTTCAGAAGCATCAACCTCGACCTGGAAGGGAAGAGAGACATCTGGCTGACATAAAATTGGAGCCGAAGAAAACCGGCGCTTCAGCTCCTGAAAGGCCTCAACGGCCGCAGGAGACCAGTTAGTCACATCAGAACCCTTCTTGGTCAAATCCGTCAAAGGTTTAACCACACCAGAAAAATTAGCAATGAAGCGACGGTAAAAATTAGCAAAACCCAAGAACTTCTGAAGACTCTTAACCGATGTAGGTTGAGTCCAATCATGAATAGCCTGGACCTTGACTGGGTCCATCTCAATAGAAGAAGGAGAAAAAATAAAGCCCAAAAAGGAAACTTTCTGGACTCCGAAGAGACATTTGGAACCCTTCACAAACAAGGCATTGGCACACAGGACCTGAAATACCATCCTGACCTGCTTCACATGGGATTCCCAATCATCTGAAAAGACCAAAATATCATCCAGATACACAATCATAAATTTATCCAGATATTCTCGGAAGATATCGTGCACGAAGGACTGAAACACAGAAGGGGCATTAGAAAGTCCAAAAGGCATCACCAAGTACTCAAAATGGCCTTCGGGCGTATTAAGTGCTGTTTTCCATTCATCGCCCTGTTTTATACGCACAAGATTATACGCACCGCGAAGATCTATCTTGGTGAACCAACTAGACCCCCTAATCCGAGCAAACAGATCAGACAACAATGGCAAGGGATACTGGAATTTGACCGTGATTTTATTTAGAAGGCGATAATCTATACAGGGTCTCAACGAACTATCCTTCTTGGCCACAAAAAAGAATCCCGCACCAAGAGGGGACGAGGAGGGGCAAATATGTCCCTTCTCCAAAGACTCCTTTACATAGCTCCGCATAGCGGCATGCTCTGGTACAGACAAATTAAACAGTCGTCCCTTAGGGAACTTACTACCAGGAATCAAATTTATAGCACAATCACAATCCCTATGAGGAGGTAGGGCACTGGATTTGGGCTCATCAAATACATCCTGGTAGTCCGACAAAAACTCAGGGACTTCAGAAGGAGTAGAGGAAGCAATTGATACCAAGGGAGCATCGCCATGAATTCCCTGGCAACCCCAACTCAACACAGACATAGCTTTCCAATCCAGGACTGGATTATGAGCCTGCAACCATAGCAGACCCAACACGACAACGTCATGCAAATTATATAACACAAGAAAGCGAATCACCTCCTGATGTGCAGGAGTCATACACATGGTCACTTGAGTCCAGTATTGAGGTTTATTCTTGGCCAATGGTGTAGCATCAATTCCCTTCAATGGAATAGGGAACTGTAATGGCTCAAGGATAAAACCACAGCGCTTGGCAAATGACAAATCCATCAGATTCAGGGCGGCACCTGAATCTACAAAAGCCATAACTGAGTAGGATGACAGAGAGCAAATCAAAGTAACAGACAAAATGAATTTAGGCTGTACAGTACCAATGGTGACAGATCTAGCAAAGTTTTGTGTGCGCTTAGAGCATGCTGAGATAACATGAGCTGAATCACCACAGTAAAAGCACAACCCATTCTGACGTCTATGATTTTGCCGTTCAATTCTGGTCAGAATCCTATCACATTGCATAGACTCAGGTTTCTGTTCAGAAAACACCGCCAGATGGTGCGCAGGTTTGCGCTCCCGCAAACGCCGATCAATCTGAATGGCCAAAGCCATTGACTCATTCAGACTCGCAGGCGTGGGGAACCCCACCATAACATTCTTAATGGCTTCAGAAAGATCTTCTCTGAAATTTGCAGCCAGGGCACACTCATTCCATTGAGTAAGCACCGACCATTTCCGAAATTTTTGACAATACACCTCAGCTTCATCCTGACCCTGAGAGAGAGCCAGCAAGGCCTTTTCTACCTGGTTCTCCAGATTAGGTTCCTCATAAAGCAATCCAAGCGCCAGAAAAAACGCATCCACATTCAGCAATGCAGGATCTCCTGGCGCCAGGGAGAAGGCCCAATCTTGAGGGTCGCCGCGTAACAGAGAGATAACAATTCTAACTTGCTGAGCAGAATCACCAGAGGAACGAGGTCTCAAAGAAATAAATAATTTACAATTATTCTTAAAATTCAGAAACCTAGATCTATCTCCAGAAAAAAACTCCAAAAAAAACAAAATCCTGAATGCTTTGCACCCTTGCAGCAAGATGATCCACACTAGAAGTCAGACTCTGAATATCCATGTCTGCAGCAGAACTCAAAGCCACCCAGAGATTAAGGGGAGGAGAGAAGCAGGACAGACTGCAGAGCAGAAAAAAAAAAATTGAACTCAGGATTTCTCTTATCCCACTTTTGCGATGCATTTAACACTTTTTGGCCTGTTGCACTGTTATGATCCTAGTGGCTTAGGATCACAAATCTACCCAGCTAAGTAGAAAATAACAGGACGAGCTCTGGGGATGTGCTAACTGGACTAATCGCAAACCTGATCCTAACCGCACACACTATAGGCAGCCGTGGAACGTTTCCTGAAATCCTAGACGTCTCTTCACGGCCTGAGAAACTGACTACCCCTAAAGAGAAAGTAAAGACCTCACTTGCCTCAGAGAAATCCCCCAGAGATATAGATGCCCCCCACAAATAATAACGGTGAGTTAAGAGGAAAAGGCAAACGCAGAGATGAAACAGGTTAAGCAAATGAGGCCCGCTAACGCTAGATAGCAGAAAATAGCAAGGGATCTGTGCGGTCAGTAAAAAACCCTATGCAAAAATATCCACGCAGAGAATGCGAGAACCCCCACACCAACTAACGATGTGGGGGGAGCAACTCAGCACCCCAGAGCACCAGCAAGCAGGGAAATCACATATTAGCAAGCTGGACAAAAACTCATCATATACTAGGAAACATCTTGAACACAGATGAGCAAAAATAAGCAAACAGAACTTAGCTTCTCATGGAGAGACTGATAACGGATGTAGACAGGAGCAATCAGAATAGCACTGAATACAACGGCAACAGGCAAGGAATGAAGGACCAGGTGGATTAAATAGGAAACCTAACTAGCAGATGACGAGACAGCTGATCCTGCCAGAAACCTGCAAAATAACAAAAAGAGCCACCAGGAGGAGCCCAAAGAGAGAACTCACACAGTACCACTCATGACCACAGGAGGGAGCCCGGAAACAGAGTTCACAACTGTTCCCCTTCCCCCATAATATACCACCTTACACGGGGACAAAGAGGAAGGTGCAGATGAAAGTGCAGGTTCCTTCATCAGGTGGGGGGCATACTCGTTGGCGACCTCACTGGCTCAGGGCCCCTCATAGTACGCAAAAGTGTCTCTGCCAGTGGGAGGCGCCACCCACCATCAAACACACCACCGTACTATGAGGGGCCCTGTGCCAGTGACGTCGCCAACGAGTATGCCACCCCACATGATGAAGGAACCTGCAGTTTCATCTGCACCTTCCTACGAATGAGTGGCCCCCCCTGCTTGCTCAGGATCACAGCACTTGCAAAGTTGAAATGCCTACCTCTCCCTGCTCCACCGCCATGACGTATTCCGCATTTCCTGGTCCCACGAAATTCTTGAGCCAGCCCTACCCCCCCCACAACTTTAGCCAAATGACCCCCAGTTTTCAATGCCTAACTATTATTATAAAGTAAATTAAGATTGACAAGCTTAAGTAATAAGAATTGATGCTTTTGGCATTAAAATGGGCACTGTAGGTGTTTTCCTGTCCTCCACTCACTGCCGACTTTGATTCCCCATTGACTTGCATTGGGTTTCGTGTTTCAGTCGGCCCCCGACTTTTCGCAATAATTGGCCGGTTTAATTGGCGAAACCCGACTCGATCCTAAAAAGTAAAAGTCACTCAACTCTAGCATGGACATGACATACGGCATAACATTACGTTATATGTCGTGAATGGGTTAAAGGGAACCTGACAGCTGATACATGCTGTCAGATCCATGGGCAGCATGTATCAGACACTGGCTGTATGATTTCAGTTGTGTATGTTTGACTCTGAAAAACTGCAGCATTATAAAAAAAACATACGTTAAAAGCCGCCGGGGACCAAGCTACACAGATAACTAGTCGAAAATGCTAATCTCCAGCGGTTTCTCCCCATCTGTCCCCTCGAGTAAAAGTACTTTTCCTGCTTGCATATACAGGGAGGAATTGAGGGATCTGTGAGTCACTATCAGCTATAAGGTTCTATTTAACCTATTGTTAAACGCATTATACCCTCTGATGAATGGCCCCATATATTAAATAAAAATGTTAAAAAAATAGGCAGAATCTAATAGATGACATTATTCTGCCAGCCGTTACCCATAGACTATTATACTTTACACTAGATGGTGGCCCGATTCTAACGCACTGGGTATTCTAGAATATGGATGTAGTATATAGCACAGCCCACGTACTATATTGCACAGCCACGTAGTATATAGCACAGCCCACGCAGTATATAACACAGCCCACGTAGTATATAACGCAGCCACGTAATATATTGCACAACCACCTAGTATATAGCACAGCCCACGCAGTATATAACACAGCCCACCTAGTATATAACACAGCCACGTAGTATATTGCACAGCCACATAGTATATAGCACAGCCCACGTAGTATATAACACAGCCCACGTAGTATATAGCAATGTGGGCACCATATTCCTGTTAAAAAAAGAATTAAAATAAAAAATTGTTATATACTCACCTTCTGGCAGCCCCCGGATCCAGGCCAGGCCTTTACCGATGCTCGTCGCGACACTCCATTCCCAGTAATGCCTTGCGGCAGTAACACGTGATGATGTAGCAGTCTTGGGAGACCGCTACGTTATCTCCGGTCATTGCCGCAAAGTATTCTTGGGACCGGAGCGTCACGAGGACCGGGAAATAATGTTTTTATTATTATTATTTTTAACATTATGTTTTTAGGGTATTTTTTTAGGGTATGTGCACACGTCAGGATTTCTTGCAGAAATTTTCCTGAGAAAAACCGGACATTTCTGCCAGAAATCCGCATGCATTTTTTTCGCGTTTTTCATGCGTTTTTTACGCGTTTTTTGTGTGTTTTTTGTGCGTTTTTTCCCAATGCATAGAATAGCGGGCCAAACGTGGAAAATCTTTCCAAATTAATGAACATGCTGCTTTTTTTTACGGAAAAAAACGCATCATGTGCACAAAAATTGCAGAATGCATTCTAAATGATAGGATGCATAATGTATGCGTTTTTAATGAGTTTTTATAGTGTTTTTATCACGAAAAAACCTGAACGTGTGCACATACCCTTACTATTGATGCTGCATAGTGAGTAAAATGTAAATTATTCATTTATTCTCTAAACTTCTGACAACATGTCTCCGAATTTCCAAGCAATACATTTTTTATTTTTTTTCTGAAAATGAGAAGTCGTCAAAATTACAAAAAAAACCAGTGCTTTCAGACCTCAAATAATGCAAAAAAGCAAGTTCATAATCATTTAGAAACAACAATACTAATGTTTTAACTCAGGAAGAGTTCAGAAATCAATTTTGTGGAATAACCATGATGTTTAATCACAGCTTTCATGCGTCTTGGCATGCTTTCCACCAGTCTTTCACACTGCTCCTGGTACAATAATGTAAGCAGTTCTTCTTTGTTTGGTGGCTTGTGACTATCCATCATCCTCTTGATTACATTCCAGAGGTTTTCAATGGGGTTCAGGTCTGGAAATTGGGCTGCCCATGACAGGGTTTTGATGTGGTGGTCTCTTAATTTTTGCCAGAGCTGTAGATTTTGACTTAAGAAAAAAACGGATGTATATTTTTTAATAGATAGTTGTGACAGATGTCTCTGAGGCATGGCTAGTATGTGTTTAAAAAAAGAATATATTTTTAATGCATATGTTTTTACTGGCCAGAGCCTCATTTTATTGAATTGTTATCTTTGGGAAGCTACAGTATTGTTCTTGGAATCAATATTAGTCTATAGGATACTTTCTGGCGGTTATCTCACATTTATTGCAGTCACCATAAGGCACAAATGCACATTGCAATGTCTGTATTATTCAGAAAGTCTCCAACATGACGGCCTAATATTATACTTTGAAACATTTAAAAAAGTATTATAAAATATAAAACAAACTATAAACAAAAATAGTTCCCTTAAACAGGACATTTCACTGGATTTTTTTAATTTAAACTGATTACTTCTTATGATTGTCACTTCTCCATTGATTCTGGATAAGGTCTTCTTTTTATTCTGTGCTCCCCCCGTAATCAAGGTGCAAATTTTCCCTTTACCAACTGAGTGTATGCAGAACTTCTCTGTGGGCGCAGTCATGCTTTGATTAGCCAGTTCTATGGTAAACATCCAGTTTGTGGGAAGGAAAATTTTACATCTTAATGATCAAGGGGCATAACTTTGAAATGAAGGTGCACAGAAAAAAAAAAGACTCTGAAGCAGCAGCAATTGGAGGGAGCATTCAATTTAAATTAAAAAATCTAATTAAAAAGTCCTCTTTAAAATGCTCAAATATCATTGAAGGGGTTGTGCGAAACTAATATTAATAATAATAATAATCTTTATTTTTATATAGCGCTAATTTTCATCCTAAATGACAATTTATTTTACTAATGTAATAGTTTTTCTATGGTTTAATTAAAAGCTCACTTTCCTTCCCTCTCTTATCTGCTTTAATTTATTTTATTTTTTTAACTATTTATGCTTTAATGACACTTAGTTGGAGAATCCCCAGTGTGTGCTGGAATACTCAAGCAGTGTCATTGCTGCAGCGTCTGTCTACACCCTGAAACAAAGCGTCATAAGTGGTGTCCGTATCAGAAGCTGGACTAGTCACTGCTCTACTGAACATGCCGTCAGCTGTCAATTAAGATGTATGATCAATATGAGCTCCCATCTTACTTTGCAATATTCTTCTCAAAGCACAGTGACAGTGCGCTTCCCTGCCGCCTCTAATTAGAAGTGGTGAGCCAGCAAGAGGGTGCACTGTCAGTGTGTACTGTAAAAAAAAAAAACATGTTGAGCAGAGATCAGCCAAACACCTGAAACAGACATCACTTTCATCACTATTATATTCTTAAAATAAATAGATATTTCTGATGAAAATCAATATCGATTTCGGACTACTTCTTTATGGAATCAAGCTTTGTTATATTTTTTATGGGGATATAATCCCATTGCTATAATTCTTTATACATCAAAGGGTTAATATTTGTTCCAGGATAGAAACTACAATGTTTCTTTGGATACTTGGTAATTGCCTCTCAACTTGCCAAGATTAGCAGAATGATCCCAGTTCAGTTTCTGGCAAACACCCTAACAAGTCATAGCTGTGTGCCAGGCTGATGTACAGTTGGCACCGCTGATCCATCACTGTTCAGTGACAGATAAATGCCTAGAAGACTTGATTGATTAATTCTCTGTAGATGTCTGGCCCTCTGAAAACCAGACATGGAACATTTCTTTTGTTGTGCCAGTTAACTTATGATTAATAGATATTTGGCCTTTTTTGGTACCTGCAATATGGATGGCAATAACACTGTGATCGCAGCACATGCTATAAAATGTTGGAGTTCAACAGTAATTTTCAGATTTATAACAACTCTCAGATCGGATTAATTAAAATTGAAATGTTAGTTTGCTCTAATGTGAAATCTTGCTGCAGATCCGATAGCTACATTTGTTTTTTGTTTTTTTGCTTTTTTTTCACGTAATAAGACTTTATTTTTAGACTTGAATGTTAATAAAAGATTACAGACAGGCAGGGCAGCATGTATAAGCAATACACCACACGGGACCTCAATACTTGGGCTTAAGATTGCCATCTTTTGGTCACAACAGGTATTGGAAAACAAAAATCACCAACAGTTGAAAAATAGTTAACCTTTCTACATGGCTTAGACAAAAGAAGTTTGATTTCCACAGTATTAGTTGATAACTTATTGATCGATGGGTGTCTAACTGCTGAGATCTGCAATAATCGGTAGAACGGGGAATATTTATCCTGACAAGTCACCACATTCGCATTTAACATCAGCAGGTGTTTACTGAAGAATAACAAAACAGATCTCTTCAAAAAAGTCATTCATTTATTGCACATTAAAGTGCCATTATGGCCATTACAGTCATGTCCTTACTTTACTTCATAAAATCCTACTTACAGTCTTCTTTAAAAATAAGTGTAGATCCAACAGCTGCGATCTGTCCTGATGGCCCGAAAATGGCACTTTTATCCCCATTAGAACATATGGTAGTGAACATGTTTGACCACTGCTTTATTGATTCCCTATGAGGCTGCCAAGCGCAGTGCTTGTTTTTTTCCAGTAGCCCCATAGGGAAGGATCTGAGAGGTGGTTGGGCATATACAGTGACGCTCTATTCTTACAAACCATCATATGGCTATGTCAACAAAAGAAACCAGAAATGACTCTTTGAAGAATGAGAGGTATAAATAAAAACGCAAAAATGAAAATTGGCGTCCATGGGTGGTTAATTTCAATTGTAATGGAAATGTGTTTCTCTTTAGGTTTGACATATCGGTATGTTGCTGGATGCTTGTCATGTTATGTGATGTTATCCCACCAAGGACAACATCTGCAAGGAGTTTGTATGTTCTCCCCGTGTTTGTGTGGGTTTCCTCCGGGCACTCCGGTTTCCTCCCACATTCCAAAAGACATACTGATAGGGAATTTAGATTGTGAGCCCCATCGGGGACAGTGATGATAATGTGTGCAAACTGTAAAGCGCTGTGGAATATGTTAGCGCTATATAAAAAAAAGAAAGATTTTTATTATTATTATTATTATTATTATTATGTTGCCTGTATTGATAATATTCAATAAATAGAAACATACATTTTGTGATATTAATCAATGTTCTCTGCTTTCTCAAGGTGAAAGATTTCATGAAGTGTAGATTGTGGGGACTTGTGTGGATCTACATCAGCCTTGGTTTTAATTCATACTCTTCAGCATTCTCTCATGGTGGAAGCCTTGCTGCTTGCTTAGACATGAAGCCAAAACACATCCGAGCTTTGCCTCAGAACCCGAAGAAGAACTATGTCAGCATATATACCAATCGGTCTTTTTACATGCCGGGAGAAAAAGTCCCTGGTAACTAATTGGTGGTTGATTGTTTTACAAATAATATGGTTGGGAGACAATGAACATAAATCACCTATCCAAATGTGGCAGTTGAGCATGCATCTCATGGCTTCATTCAATGTTTTGGGGGCTATCGTAAACAGTCACGTTTGAGCATGTACTATACTGATCCATTTAGTGTCTGTAAG
Organism: Ranitomeya variabilis; assembly: GCF_051348905.1. Taxonomy (NCBI): domain Eukaryota; kingdom Metazoa; phylum Chordata; class Amphibia; order Anura; family Dendrobatidae; genus Ranitomeya; species Ranitomeya variabilis. The sequence continues at coordinate 956,746,231 of NC_135232.1, forward strand.
CCAGATTCAGATACAGCTGACCTCTGTACATGAGTGTTTCCGTCACAGACATTGAATATAATGGCACATAGTCAATTGCAGCATCATCTACAGTAGGCGTCCAAGAAGTTAGGCACCAAGAATTAGATATTTCTTTAACATATCCTGTTAATTAATGTTTTTGTCAACTACAATTTTAACACTATTTTGATCAAATTGATATAAGCACTCCTCCACATTGAAATGGCAACACCGAGTAGCCATTATAGAAATCACAGGATCGAAATACATGTTAGCGATATGCAAATTATTAAAAATGTAATAAAAATGTTCAGCACACCTTGATTTATTTAACATCGATTATGAGCGTCACGTGCAGAAATATACACACATACACACAGAGGTGCAGCTAGGGGTTCAGCTGAGAGGATGCCAAACTTCTGAGTGAGTTCCTAACCTGCAATTCTGATTTCAACTACGGTGACGCAGTGTAATTGTGGGTATAGGGGAACCTCAGCAGATCACCTTGCTGTTACTGTAAAACAATTCTTTAATGACTAAGATCTATATTACCACCATATGGTGACCATATAGTGGTAGATACCAGTCCTGCAGAAGATATAACAGATTACAGTAGAGTTATACAGTATATAGTGACTTACAGCTGATGTTCTTTCTTATGGAGTGGATCAATTTTGCTAACTTTTCCATCTGACCAAGACAGAGATGACAACTTCTCCAGACACATCATAAGTGCAGAGATTACAACAAAGACACATATGACTTCTTATATTTCCAGCCCCATCCCCATCTATTCCCAACCTGCACAAACTCCTTGTCCTGATGATACCCCAATACTGAGCCGCTGCTGCCATGTCCCTATTACTGTACCTGCTGTGTGGTAGAATAACAGCTTCTCTTGCTGCCCCATATAATAAAGCCCACCACTGTACTCATTACATAGTAATAATGTGTCCTTTATGCCCCCTATATGGCAAAATGTCCTCTTAGAAAATATGAATGCCCTGTGCAAGTGCCCACAGGGTCCACATTTTGCCCCTAGGAAGTAACAGACCCCTGGTCACAGTACTCTGAGCGCCCCTATAACAATCATGCAGCTTGAGTGCCCACTAAACATATAGTAATGTCCCCTGAGTCCCCCAATGTACAACTCCTTTACATACATTTTGATGGGCCCACAACTCCATTACAGACAGTAAAAAGCACAGCTCTTTTAGATGCAATCTGATGTTCCTACAAATGCCCTCTATACAGTATAATGAGCTTACAGCTCCTCTATACACAGTGTGTTTTTGTTTAAAAAAAATCACATAGCCACTTAACCCTGTATCCTGATGAGTCCAGTGGCAAGGTGCAGACAGATTGACAAAGTCCTGGCATGGCGCAATTGTGAGCGGCAGCCAGGGCCGTAGTTATGGCCTGCACAGGTGTCTGCTTTAGCACGCCCTGGCCACCCACATTCCATACACACACTCCCACTGTCTCACTTGCCTGATTCTCAGAGGCCTCCTTCAGACACAGACACAGAGACACTTCTTCACATAAAGAGACAGAGCCCAATTCCAACTTTAAATGTAGAAATTTTCCAATTGCAGCACATCCACATTAGTTACAGCATCAACACAGAGTTCTGCATAGTTCACATCCTTCCCTTACCCTGTGCTCTTCCCTATGTCCTTCAGTTTGTACCAGGGTCATACCGTCTTGACCGGTACTGCAGCATCCTCCCTGATCAGCTTCATTACATTCAGGAGTTCCCTTGTCCGTTTCGCCCCAAACATGAGGGCATCTGCCCAAGTACTAAGCGGCCACATTTTAGAGTGTACTGCACTTTCCCTTTCAATTATGTACAAATAGCAGCACTAGATATGGCATGTTAAATACTACAATAAATACACGGTTTAACAACATTACAAAGCAGCGATATATATATACAGTTAACTGAGACGTGTTTGGGGCACAAGATTGTTTTTATGACCCCCTTACACAATGACGTCATTGTGCAGCAATGTCTGACTTTCATTTGTTCATTTTCATAGATCTTTTATTTATTATTACTTTTGTCAGATTCAAGTTATTTCTGTGACCATTGTGGGTTTTTCTGTCATTAAATGAGAGGTACCAACAATTTTGGCCACATGTGCATATGTTTTCTATAATATACAGTAATAAGTAAAAAAAAATCTCATATTTTATCAAATATTTTTTAGCCTTCACAATAGAAACACAGCAGTGAAACAACTTTGATATCAGTTTGATAATAAATGGCCATATTCATTCCAAAGATGATTGTTTCATTTGGAAAACTGGGCTACTGAAGTAGTCACACTAGAATATTGTGTACTCGTATCTATGTTGCAAAGATATAGAATTGTGACTGTTCTGAATCTGATGTACTTAAAGTAATGCAACCCAAAACTCAGGGACTCAGTGTAGATGCATTTAATTTAAAGTTATATTACTAAAACATTACTGTTTGAAATATGTTTTCAAAACATCTAACAAAATATTAACCTAACTTTCCCAATGCCATATATATTTGGGAGGATTGTTACTCATCACAAAGTTGTGTACTCTGTTGTTGAATGTGTTTACTTCATTGGCATCCTTTACAATGATGGACGATGTACTGCACCTCCACATTCTGCATTGCTGCCAACCACTAATTAGCATCTGGCAGTATTTTCTCAGTAGTCATTGGCAAAAATAAATGTTCCTATTTATGCTGTTAAATATATAGATGACGCATCATTGTACTGCATGTCCCAAATCAATAAATTATCCTTGTGCCAGTGACAGGTAGTAAACAGAGATAAGCAAGCACTGAAATGCTTAGGTACTCGTTGCTAAAAGTGAGCAATTCGTACTACTCGCATGCTCGTTTCAAGTAACAAGTGTAATGGGAGTCAATGGGAAAGCCAAGTTTTTTCCGGGGGTCCCTACAAAGAGGTTTGGGGGGTAGTGAAAATGTTCAAATGGATGGGAAAAATGCTCAATGGAAGGAAAACAGCATGGGAAAGATCCCAGGAATTATCTCTGACTCCCAGATAGCTGCGGAGAACAATGGTGTCACACTTTTACTCCACTTTAATGAGTGACAATAAAACATTCCAAGCCAACAAGAAATTGCTTTTTACAGGGAAAAAAGTTGAAAAACATTTTCTCCTGTATAGATACTTGTATATAAGGCAACATTTTAAAAGGATTCAAAAAGATATAATTTAAGAAAACACAATTATTTTTTTTTATTAAAAAATAGGAAATTTCAGTGTGATTTATGAAGGAAGCAAGAACTGACAAAAATTAGGGACTCAGAGGGACTCAGATACACCCTATATTAGACATAAATGAGCGCCTCATACAAATTCTGTTTCATACACCTTTCATACATTTATGCATCTCTTGTCAGGAAAAACGCAGCTGCAAAAACATGTGTTTTTGGTACATTTTTGCCCAATTTTTTGTGCATTTTTTATTGGTTGGAGTGAAGTCAATGGTGAAGCACCCAGGGCAAAAACGCACAGGGAATTGACATGCTACAGATTATTTTCTGCACCAAATCTGCAAGTCAAAAATACTTAATGTGTGCATAGCATGTATATCAACAAAATCTACCCAAGAAGATGTAATACGCTGTGGATGAGCAATATAATACCAATACATTTTTAAAGAAGTATTTTGAGGGTTAAATATCAACTAAATGTATTCAAGACCACAGAATAGTCTATGGATGAGGAGTATAATACTAATAAAATTTTGAACAAGTTTTTTGAAAGTTATATGCCGGCCAAATCTACTCCAGACAACAAAATAGTATATGGGTGAGCAATATAATGCAGATAAATTTGGATTTGGAATCGCCTTATGATGGTAAGTCAGAATGTACAAGGCTAGGTGCAGGGCAGGAGACATTCCCATGGACAGGGAATTGGGATGCAACTAGCACAGGGAAGAAGGAGGGGTGTCATCCAATGGCACCAATCGTGGACCCAGGCGTTTGGCCCACCGAGTCAGGTGCTTAGCTGACATGTGCCTGATCACTCTGGTGGTAGTTAGGTTCTTAGTGGTCATGTCCCTGCTGATCTTAACATGGCACAGGTTGCAAATGGCCAATTTGTTAGTCTCAGAACTCTCATTAAAAAAGTCCCAAAGTGCACGAATATTGGTGCTCTGCTGAACAGTTTTTCCGCCTTGTCCATCTGGTCACCACACTGCTTCTTCCTTTCTGTTTCAGTGCTGCCAATCTCTCCCCCTCAGTGCTGGTGGCCTCACTCTGTATGCCAGCTTCCCAGGTTGGGTCGGTGACTTTGTCATCGACCACCTCATCTTCCACCACCACAACCTTGTCCTCCTGACTTTGTGACTTATCAAAAACAAGGCTTATCGGCAACTGTGTCTCATCATCATCTTCCTCCTTATCCTAAATTTGCCATTTTCCACCATCATGTGCTTGGGGCCATGTCTGCTCTAAGATTTATTCATCACTAAACAGCATGTCCTACTGTCCTTCTTGGAGAATGCAGATTGAGAAGCCACAATTAAGAAATTATGTTTTAAAAAGCTACTCGGTGTGTACTAGTGTGGGTTTACTAGTCTCCTGGGACTCAACATGGTGGGAGGAAAGAGAATCAGGGTGAGGATGAAGTGATTCATACTTTTTACGCTGGCGAGACTGGACCGTGTGGAAGACTGGGTGGTGGTGTCAAGCCTGCTGGAAGAGTTATCTGCTATCCAACCGACCACCTGTTCGCCTGGCTCTGGCTTCAGAAGTGGTGTACCGTGCCTCCCTGCAAAGTGGGACAGGAACCTATGTGTCATGGATGGGCATGTTTCTTGTGCTGCAGCAACAGGCATAGTAGCACCTGCCCCACGTCCTTGGCAACTGCATTCACCACATCGGCACTTCCACTTCCCTGTCACTTCACACACCTTACGCATTTTGTAATTGCTAGGTCTCTTGAAACCAAGTTTATTTTTAACAAAAGAAAAAAATTAGTCACCTGCAGCAATCAGAAAAGTAACAGAAAGAACGTAAAAGTGTATGGATGATAATCAAATTCAATCCGAAAAAATGTTTCAATGCTTTTTCAGTTTTATTGGTTACAGAAATGTACCATATAATACTGTATGGCTGAGAAATGGAGGCCTACAAAAAATTTTAAATGTCTTTTCTAAGATTTAGAGACCACAGAAATGTTCACAGACCACATAACACTGTATGGCTGAGAAATGGAAGACCTCATTTTTAAAAGCTTTTTCTCAGTTTTAGAGATCACAGAAATGTTCACAGACCACACAAAACCCTCTATTGCTGAAAAATGGCAGCCTTCAAAATTTTTAAAAGCTTTTTTCAGTTTTAGAGATAACAGAAATGTTCACAGACTATGTAACACTGTACGGCTGAGAAATGGAAGTCTACAACATTTTTAAAAACTTTATCTCAGTTTTAAAAATCACAAAATATACTCCACACTATGGAATAGTGTATGGCTGAGAAATGTAGCGAAGGAAAATGTTTAAATGATTTATGGTTGTGTTTTGCAATACAAAAGGACTTCAAAGCACACAATACTTAATGGCTCACAGTATATTCAAGTTTTTCAACCCCTACAAAAAAAGCTGCAGCTATATATATTTGCCATCAGACTGCACAGGCCTAATCCCTGTCTACAGACTGGATTCTGACTCTCTCCCTCCCTAGGCGAAATTCAGATTGTATTGTAAGCAAACTATTAGCCCTTAGAAGGTCTGTTAGTATGATGGCTCGGCTTCATCACCAGTATCAACACTACAGGCCTCTGGTTCGTTATACTGTGCACACAGGCCTAGACAAGCACTCTCTCCTCCAACTACGCAGTGTCACAGAGCTGTGCAATAATAATAATAATCCCTGATGATGTCAGACGGCCAGCCAATCACAGTAATGCCACAACCATGATAGTTAGGGCATTACACTAACTCACAGGCAATCCCTGCATGCTTATTGGCTGCATAACAGGTACCTAAGATGGGGAAGGGGATTCGAGTTTTTCATCGAGCACTGCTCATTACTTTCCAAGTAACTAGCACATCTGAGCACCGTGATACTTGAGTGATTACTGAGTATCGCCAAGCACGTTCGCTCATCCCTACTAGTAAACTCTGATAGCACTAAAGACTAGACCAATAACCACTGTACAAATAGCAGGACAACCTGTAGGTAGTTTTACTACACCAATCTGATATGAGCCTTGAGGTTTCATATGATGAATTTTAATGTTATTTTGGTTCAGTATTCACAAGAGAATTGACAATATAAAGCGCAACAAATAAGGGTGAGGAGAAATTATAAAATCAGTGACATTTTCATCATTGATCTCTAAATTATAAGGGGACTTTATATCCATTAAAACACACCTTTAGTGAAAAAAATAACTATGAAATAGTGTAAAGAATTGTACAGCCTTTCCTTTGACATTTCAGCAGATTATACTGCAGTCTTTCATTTTCTTTGAATTAGTGGCTATGCTGCCAAGATTCTTCTACTTATACACATATTACTTGCTATTCCCTGTTTGGGGAAGATTTCATCAACAATATATTTCTAACAGAAGAAAAGGATTGCAACATTGTCAATTGACTAAGGAGTCTAAGGGTACGTGCAAACGTTGTGGATTTTGCTGCGGATTCGCAGCAGTTTTCCATGAGTTTACAGTACCATGTAAACCTATGGAAAACAAAATCCGCAGTGCACATGCTGCGGAGAAAACTGCATGGAAGTGGTGCGTTGTTTATTCCACAGCATGTCAATTCTTTGTGCGGATTCCACAGCGGATTACACCTGCTCCATAATAGGAATCCGTAGTTGTAAACCGCAGGTGAAATCTGCACAAAAATCGCGGAAAAACCGCGGTAAATCCACAGTAATTCCGCAGTGCGGATTTCCCAAAATCAGTGCGGAAAAATCCAGACACCTTTCTACAACATGTGCACATACCCTTAGGAGTCCAAAAGGCTTAAGACTATACACATGCTTTTTTCTCTGCATTTTTTTAATATGTTGTTTAATTAATAAAGACTATACAGTTTTTTATTTTTCTACAGTGCTGGATCTCTATCTTTTTTTCTATTTGGATTCCAGCGACCTGAGGAAACCGGCCTTGGGCCATTTTTCCAAATATCGTTTCAGGATTATTTGTATTTCTCTATGGGATTGTGAGCTGATCTATTTTTTTTGCTTGTTGTTTTGGTCACATATGCCTGATGGTTTTACAGACATTCCTTATCGGATAATTAATATTAATCTGACAAACGGATGTGAATTCTTTTCTCACATAATAAACTTGCAGCATCAAATGTTTACCATAGAATCTGACTTCATACATTTACAAGAAAAAAAGGAGTAAAGTCATCAGAATAGATGCAAATATTTAGTTCAGTTATATACGGTAGATCTGCAATTGACTTCTGTTATATGGAAAATGTATACTTAAAAATATACAGCAACGTATGTGGTATAGTAGAGCTATCAGAATGTATATGTCAGATGAAGGGACACAAAATATAAAATTTGTGGGTATAATGCAGTGTAGTCTGTGCTTTTCCCAAAAGTTTTACTTGTGAATTTCATGGGATAACACAATAATATGAAAACAATTGTATGTAAAAAATGCATGTACAGAAAGATAGTAATTTCCATTATACTTGTGAGAGCAGTGTCATTCTTCATTAATTCATCAGTAAACTGAAATTGAATATAAATATATAAATATTCGATGATGAATACATATACCCAAATAAGTATTAAGTATTTTAACCTACTTTAAGGGTTCAGCTGAAATCTGATAGATTCAGTAATGCAGAATATGAGATGTAGAAAACACATGTTCATGGGAAAGTATTTGACCCCCCAATATGCTGTTCACTGGATCATAGTTTTCTGTAGTCTTTGGGGATTATACATTAAAGTATTGAAGTATTTAATTCCTTTGCATTTTTCCCAACAGTTACTTTAAAAAGTACAAGAGATTTCATGGGGTTTTTCCTTCAAGCTCGCAGAATATCGAATGACCAAGTAGCTGGGTCTTTTGTACTCATTCCACCTGGCTCCAAACTACTGCGCTGCTTTGAAGATGGAGACACTGTGACCCATTCAGATAAGTCCTTGAAAAGAAATCTGTCCTTTGTGTGGAAGTCACCTGATCAACCTGTGGGAGACATTAAATTCTTGTGAGTGTGTACAAGACATATTCAGTTTTAATGTTTTCATGTTTGTTAAAAACGGCCTCAAAAAGGAACATTGACTATTGAGAATTGATATACAGTATATCTGAAGATACATGAATTTATATACAGTACTCTGCTGTAAAGTAAGAATGAATTTAAAAATAGCAATGTTAATAATTTATTTTTATTAATTAGATAAATGAAAATCCAATGAACAAAAGATAAATCTCGATCAAATAAGTATTTTGTGTGACTGCCCTTTGCCTTCAAAACAGCATCTATTCTCCCACATACACTTCAACACAGATTTTGAAGAAACTAGGAAGGGAAGTTGTTCAAATGTCTTGGAGAACTAACCACAGATCTTTTGCGGATGTAGACTTGTGCAAATCCTTCTGTCTCATCATGTATTCCCAGAGAGACTCGATGATGTTGAGATCAGGGATCTGAGGGGGCCATATCATTACTTCCAGGACTCCTTGTTCTTCTCTATCATAAAGATAGTTAGTTAGATAGTAATGAAATGAAGCTTCAAACTTGCACGTAACTTCAACCATGCTCCACTGTTGCCTGCAGACAATCATTATTGTATTGCTCTCCACCCCTTCAGTGTATAAACTGCTTCTATTGCTGCCAAATATTTCACATTTTATCTCCTCAGTCTAGAGCACCAGCTGCCATTTTTCTATATTTTTGTGAATAGTTGAATAACTTGGCCTAGTTTCCATGTTGAAGTTACGACTTTTTGGCCACAATTCCTCCAGGAATACCACTTTTGGCCAAACTTCTCTGAGCAGTGGATGGGTGTAGCTGGGTTCCACTGGTTGCTGCCAGTTCCATTGCCCACTTCTTGGTGCTTCTTCAAAAGAGCTTGAACAGCACATTTTAAAATGCCAGTCTGCTTTGAAAATGTTGCTTGGGACAGACCTTGCTGAGGTAATATTGTGTCTTATTGCTGTGCTTAGTTTTGCCATTGTATATGACCAGTGACAACGACACTGTCTTCTACAATGGTGTGCTGTCTGTTTTTTTTATGATTCCACACTTATGTTTTTAAGGATAAATTACTAAAGCCAAATTTTAATGAATATCTGGAAAGCTGGACATTTTCTTTTTTTATCTTCTTTAACCCCAAGTTTGGCTATTTCTCACTCATGTTAAGTCTTCCCACACACCTAATCGGTTTTAGTTAATGGTCTTCAGTTTATTGACTGTGTTTACATCCAGGGGCGTTCATATCATTCGTGCAACCTGTGCAGCCACACAGTGGCCCAAGAGGTAAGGGGGGCCACTAATACCTTCAAATCAGTACTTCAGTTCTGTCACAGACACTTAGAGCGGCCCATATACTGTTCTTGCACAGGGGCTCTTTTCCATGTGTGTCCACCACAGTTTCAACTAACATATGAAAATGATAATCATATTCAATATTCATCTGTTTGATATAATTGGTTACTCGTACACCCTTTTATAATCCTACAAAATCCCTGACTTTGTGTTAAGTATACTGAGAAGAAATGATGCTGTTTTGAAGGCAACGGGTGGTCACATGAATATTGATTTAATTTAGATTTCTCTTTTGTTCACTTGAACTATTAACACCTTCATTTTTTATAGTACTCTTATTTTGCAGCATTTTTTCCATACCTGACTAAATATATATTGTAGAATGTAAGCCCGCAAGGGCAGGGTCCTCGCCCCTCTGTATCAGTCTGTAATTGTTAGTTTGCTTACTGTATGTGATATCTGTAATTTGTATGTAACCCCTTCTCATGTACAGCACCATGGAATCAATGGTGCTATATAAATAAATAATAATAATATATACTATGTAAAAGTGTTAGTCAGGTGTGGAAAAAATGCTGCAAAGTAAGCGTGCTATAAAAAAATAAAGGTATTAATAGTTTATTATTTTTATCAATGTATTTTTATATATAAACTAGATGGTGGCCCGATTCTAACGCATCGGGTATTCTAGAATATGTATGTAGTTTATTTATGAAGTTTTGAGAATAATGCAATTTATACGCAGGATTCGGCCGGCCGGGTGCGACCAATTAGCGAAGTGTGGTTCAAATTCCACACCAATTCGCGGCCGGAATGCACCTGCCACTGATTGGTCATGCCCGGCCTCGAACAATCAATGAAGCCAGAACCTGCTCCAGGTTTTTGAGGGCCTCGGGCGAAAGAGTCTCAGTGGGCCCCCCTCTTTAACACATACCACGATTTATGATGCACAGATACAGCAGAGAAATATACCACAGCCAAGTAGCTTATAACACAGCCCACGTAGCATATAACACAGCCCACGTAGCATATAACAATCCATGTAGCATATAACACAGTCCACGTAGCATATAGCACAGCCACGTAGTATATAGCACAGCCCACATAGTATATAGCAAAGCTCACGTAGTATATAGCACAGCTCATGCAGTATATAGCACAGCCCATGTAGTATATAGCACAACCCACGCATTATATAGCACAGCCCAAGCAGTGTATAACACAGCCCACATAGTATATAGCACAGCCCACGTAGTATATAACACAGCCCACGTAGTATATAACACAGCCCACGTAGTATATAACACAGGCCACGCAGTATATAACACAGGCCACGCAGTATATAACACAGCCCACGTAGCATATAACACAGCCATGTAGTATATAGCACAGCCATGTAGTATATTGCCCAGCCACATATATTGCACAGCCCACATAGCATATAACAGCCCACGTAGCATATAACACAGCCCACATAGCATATATCACAGCCCACGTAGTATATAGCACAGCCCATGTAGTATATAGTACAGCTCACGTAGTATATAGCACAGCCCACACTATATAGCACAGCCCACGCAGTGTATAACACAGCCCACATAGTATATAGCACAGCCCACGTAGTATATAACACAGCCATGTAGTATATAGCACAGCCACATAGTATATTGCCCAGCCACATATATTGCACAGCTATGTAGTATATAGCACAGCCCACATAGTATATAACACAGCCCACATAGTATATAACACAGCCCACGCAGTATATAACACAGCCCACGTAGTATATCACACAGTCACGTAGTATATAGCACAGCCATGTAGTATATTGCCCAGCCACGTAGTATATAGCACAGCCCACATAGTATATTGCACAGCTCATGCAGTATATAACACAGCCACATAGCATATTGCCCAGCCACGTAATATATTGCACAGCCACGTAGTATATAGCCCAGCCCACAAAGTATATAACACAGCCCATGCAGTATATAACAGCTCACGTAGTATCTAACACAGTATAGTATATAGCAATGTGGGCACCATATCCCTGTTAAAAAAATAATTAAAATAAAAAATAGTTATATACTCACCGTCCGGTGGCCCCCAGATCCAGGCGAGGTGTTTAGCGATGCTCCTCGCGACGCTCTGGTCCCAAGAATGCATTGCGGTCTCGCGAGATGATGACATAGCGGTCTCACGAGACCACAATGCATGGGCCGGAGCGTTGCGAGGAGCGGGAAAGGCGCCGGAAGGTGAGCATATAATGATTTTTAATTTTTTTGTTATTTTTAACATTAGATCTTTTTACTATTGATGCTGCATGAGCAGCATCAATAGTAAAAAGTTGGTCACACAGAGTTAATAGCAGCATTAACGGACTGCATTACAACACGGCATAACAGCCATTAACCCTGTGTGAGCGCTAACTGGAGAGGTCAATGATGGAGAGTAGGAAGGGGCGAATTCGCGGGCGGACTGTGGCCGTCGCTGATTGGTCGCAGGATCAGCGATGTTGGATTTCTGTTACAGACAGACAAACTGATATGCTCCCGCCTGCCCCGCCGCATGTGTCTCATACTCACCTCGCTGCGGCGTCCCGGTGCATCCCTGCTCGCTCCCGGTCTTCTCTTCCTATTCGCTCGGCTCCTGCTCCTCCTCGGGTGCTCGCGCGCTCTGGGTACCACGGCGCACGCGCACACATCTCTCATTGAATCCTGGCGTGTCTTCTGCGCCACCCTGTGGACTCTGACCCAGAAGGTATGCCCTCACTCTCTTTATCAGGCCGCCTTTTCCTATCGGCGGTGCCGGATTGTCATTTGCTTTCTACAAGTGAATCTGGCTCCACGTCCCTCCTGTGTTCCTTCCTGCCTGTTTGCTCACCGCTCTCTTCCGTTGCTGTAGCTAAATCCTGGTCTTCTCCTTTGCTTCCTCCTAGTGACTGCCCTTCGGTGTATTCCTTCTAGTCCATGTTCCAGTCTCCAGCCTGTCTGCCTGTGTCCTCCCTCCGCTTCCTGCTCCCGTGATTAGTCTTCCTGTTTGTGTCCTCCATCCAGTCCGCATTTCCATGCTCTCCCTGTTTCTGTCTCCTCGTTAGTCCTTGCTGTTCCCTATTAGTTGCCTTCTTGCCCGTCCTTCTTTACCAGATGCTGTGGCGATAGTCTCCCTCGGGCCTGCCCCTAACGCTCCCTGTATAGGGGGTGGTGCACTTGGTCAGCTCGCCCGTGGGAGGTTCGTTGTCATGGTCCAGTGGGTCCACTCTATAGTCTCCACAGGTAATCCTCACAGTACAATCAGGCCATGGACCCCGCTGGTACTCCTTTTTACGCACAGAAAGAGCTTGGGGTTCTTCGTGAGAATCAGACTAGGATCATGGCCTTTTTAAAAGCCATGGAATCCCGTTTATCGGCGTTACAGCCCTCTGATCCTGGGAACGCGTCCCAGATGGCAAGTCTCCAGCAAGAGCTCACCCAGCAACGCGACACCCAGGGTCACATTCTAAATTATCTTGCTTCACTGGATAATCGTCTGCTTTCCATGTAGTCGGCTGCTTCGGCTCCTGTTCCCGCCCCGCATCCACCACATCGCCTGGCCAAACCTCCACACTATAGTGGAGATCCCAAGTTATGTCAAGGTTTTTTAAACCAGTGCCAATTACATTTTGAGCTTTTACCACAACTATACCCCACTGATCGGGCTAAGGTGGCTTTTGTTGTGTCTCATCTGGAAGGGGAGGCTTTGGCCTGGGTTAATCCACTTTGGGAGAGGGATGATCCTCTAGTTTCCCAACTCGCCAATTTTTTGGAGACTTTCCGTAAGGTGTTCGATGAACCCAGACGCTTGGCCTCTACTACCGAATCCCTTTTTAATCTCCACCAAGGTTCTCTTTCTGTCAGCCAGTATGCCATTCAATTTCGTACTTTGTCATCTGAGTTAGGATGGAACAACGAGGCTTTGGTGGGAGCTTTTTGGCGAGGTCTGTCTTCTCGAATCAAGGACGAGCTGGCGGTTCGAGACACACCAACATCTTTGGAGGATCTCATATCCTTGGCTACTCGCATCGATCTTCGTTTCCAGGAACGGCTTCGTGAAACAGCTAGAGAAGATCTTCTTGCCTACCTTCGGCTTCTTCCAGTTCTTCCTCTTCACGATTGGTTTCTTCGCCTCCGGTTTCGCCTCCTGAACCCATGCAGGTGGATTGCCTTCGTCCAGCCAAACTTCGCCGCAAAGAAAGAATCGCTTAGGGTCTCTGCTTCTACTGTGGCAGCGCGTCTCATCTTCTGCGTTCTTGTCCGGTGAGGCCGGGAAACGCTTCCGCCTAGGCCAGGTGAGAGAGGCCTCCCTAGGTATTTATGAATCCTCTCTACCTTTAACTCTTTCCATTTTAGTTTGTCTTGGTACCTGTCATTTTTCTGAGGTGGCTTATGTTGATTCTGGTGCTGCAGGGAACTTTATTCAGCTAGAGGCAGTCAAGAGACTCCATACTCCTGTGAAATCTTTGGAGACTCCCCCGCAGTTAGCTTTGGTCTATGGTAGGCCCTTGCGGGAGACCGTTACCCTCGTCACAGAAGAGGTGGAGTTACAGATCGGAGTCCTGCATCGGGAGAAGATTGCCTTCTATGTGCTGCCCTTGTTGTCTCATCCGTTCTTATTGGGTCTTCCGTGGTTAAGAACTCATGAACCTGTCCTGGATGGGCGATCTGGTGATGTCCTACGCTGGGGTCACGTCTGTCAGACCAGGTGTCTTCTTTCTGTGCAACCTGTAAAGACTCTTCAGTCTAATCTGGCACCTGCAGGTTTGCCTTCGGCCTACTGGTCCTTCTCAGACGTCTTTGACAAAAAGGAGGCAGAGAACTTGCCCCCACATCATCCGTATGATTGCCCGATCGACCTTGTATCCGGCACAACACCACCCAGGGGGCGAATTTACACCCCGGATTCCTCTCGAGTCTCGAGCTATGGCTGAGTATGTCCAGGAGAATCTAGCCAGAGGTTTTATCCAGAAGTCATCTTTGTCAAGAAAAAGGATGGGTCTCTCCGTCCCTTCATCGATTACCGGGGTCTTAATAATAACACAATTAAGAATAAGTACCCACTTCCTCTTATTCCGGAACTATTTGATCGACTACGAGGAGCACGCATTTTTACGAAACTAGATCTCCATGGGGCCTACAATTTAGTCCGTATTCATTCTGGCGATGAGTGGAAGACTGCCTTTAACACCAGGGATGTGCACTACGAGTATTTAGTCATGCCCTTTGGTTTATGCAATGCTCCTGCTGTGTTCCAGGAATTCGTGAATGAAATTTTTCGAGATCTTCTGTACACCTGTGTGGTGGTTTACTTGGATGATATCCCTATTTTTTCTCTGGATATGGTCACCCACAGAAAGCTTGTTCGTCTGGTTCTTCTGCGCCTTAGAGAGAATCACCTTTACGCCAAGCTTGAAAAATGTGCCTTTGAACAGCCGTCTCTTCCCTTCTTGGGTTACATTATCTCTGACTCAGGTATTTGCATGGATCCGGAGAAGGTGTCTGCCGTACTCAACTGGCCACATCCTAATGGTGTCAAAGCTATCCAGCGATTCCTTGGTTTCGCAAATTACTATCGCCAGTTCATCCCTCATTTCTTCTCCTTGTCCGGTCCTATCACCGCTAGAGTTGAGCGACTTACTTTTTTCGGATCGAGTCGGGATTCGCAAAACCCGACTTTATCAAAAGTCGGGTCGGGTGAAATCGGCCGATTATTGCAAAAAGTCGGGGGCCGACTGAAACACGAAACCCAATGCAAGTCAATGGGGAATCAAAGTCGGCAGTGAGTGGAGGACAGGAAAACACCTACAGTGCCCATTTTAATGCCAAAAACATCAATTCTAATTACTTAAGCTTGTCAATCTTAATTTACTTTATAATAATAGTTAGGTATTGAAAACTGAGGGTCATTTGGCTAAAGTTGTGGGGGGTAGGGCTGGCTCAAGATTTTTGTGGGCCCAGGAAACGCAGAATACGTCACGGCGGTGGAGCAGGGAGAGGTAAGTATTTCAACTTTGCAAGTGCTGTGATCCTGAGCAAGCAGGGGGGGCCCACTCGTTGGCTCTGGCACAGGGCCCCTCATAGTACGGCGGTGTGTTTGACGGCGGGTGGCGCCTCCCACTGGCAGAGACACTTTTGCGTACTATGAAGGGCCCTGTGCCAGTGACGTCGCAAATAAGTATGCCCCCCCACCTGATGAAGGAACCTGCACTTTCATCTGCACCTTTCTCTTTGTCCCCGTGTAAGGTGGTATAGTATGCAGGAAGGGGAACCTGACTTTCATCAGGGTCAGATTCTGGCAGTGAAGAGTGCAAGGGGAATGTAGTGGTCTGGGTCAATGTACCAGCAGACTCATCTAGCAGTGGCTGGGCAATGGGCAGGATGAGGAGGAAACACAGATATAGGCCCAAATAATAAAGTAGGCTAAATGCAGTTCAAAATTGGTAAGAGGACTAAACAGGCGGCATTGCTTTGTTCAGTGGAGGAAAACTGTAATGAGTGGCAGACACAGTTAGTAGGCCCAAATAATAAAGTAGGCTAAATGCAGTTCAAATGTGGTAACAGGACTAAACAGGCGGCATTGCTTTGTTCAGTGGAGGAAAACTGTAATGAGTGGCAGACACAGTTAGTAGGCCCAAATAATAAAGTAGGCTAAATGCAGTTCAAATGTGGTAACAGGACTAAACAGGCGGCATTGCTTTGTTCAGTGGACGAAAACTGTAATGAGTGGCAGACACAGTTAGTAGGCCCAAATAATAAAGTGGGCTAAATGTCTGCCAAAAAA